>NC_068986.1:52199908-52201207 GCF_001194135.2 Octopus bimaculoides | reverse complement strand
TGGTAGGGTCGGGACAAGGAACGACGGTCAGGCGGTAGTAGATGACGGACGCGATGTACGTGTTCGCCACCTCCGCCCGACCTTTTAGGGACAGCTTCCTCTCGGCCCATTGCCGGGCTAGAGTGGCCACTCTTCTCGTTATCTCGTCCCAGTTCTTCTCCGTTTGGAAGTCCGTACCAAACCAGACTCCGAGCAACTCAACCGGACCGTCAGTCCAACGTCCCACGACGGAGGCGCTGCTTGACGGCATGGGCTAAAATAGATAGATAGATAGATAAATAGATAGATAGATAGATAGATAGATAGATAGATAGATAGTGAGGTAGAGACATAGATGGATAAACAGATTTATGAATAGATAGTTACATACAAAATCCGCACTCCGTGCGGACTCTTATGGGGTGCTAATTAGGCCTACGGCCCAGAACTAAAGGCAGCAAAATAACCTGACTGTAATACGTCTATAATGACTCTATGCCCCGGTGGTGTTTGATCAGAGTTTAAGTGCGAATGAGAATTAATTCTGTAATGCAATCACTCTATTGTTCCAGTCCCTAGTTGAATTCCAAATGTTGACCAATTTGTCCCAAAGGCCTTGTCTACGTAAAATTAACGAAACGAATATCATTTATCTCCCCCTTGATCTCTAACATCAACTGAGTCACCCCACCAAGATGGCGCAAATCCACCAAACTTTACCTACTAGAAATAGCAACCCAAATGCTTTTAAATCAAGTCCCAATGCTGGATGTTCAAGACCCAAATGAAGGGCAGATTTTCAGTCCCGGGATCATCTTGATTCCAAATAAACTATAATATATCTATGTATAGTAAATGTAGGCTGAGATATAGGGGTCCCAGACGGACAGACAGACAGAAATTCGCTTTTATTATTACAGATATTATACACATTATTATTATAATAAATTTTGTCTCACTTCAAAAATTTGTAGGCGATCCTTCATTCAATATCATCATGTTTGAAAACATGCGAAAAACTTGCTTGAATTCATGCCCTAGAGACATGGCTTGCCAACATTATATTCACTATAATCGTATTATATCTATGTCTTTTTATATTTGCAATTATTCATAGATTAAATTATATTACTTTATTTCACAATGGAATCGCTTAAACACATGTTTTCAGCTACAAGACCACGACAAGAGTTCTAATAGATCTACTGAAATCACCGCCCACAAATACAGGAAAATATCGGATCCTTTTGGTTTGACGGGCAACATTTTTCATTTATGTTTTATGTAGTGTTTTTGGTACCGAAACACTTTCAAACTTCG
>NC_068986.1:52196490-52199588 GCF_001194135.2 Octopus bimaculoides | reverse complement strand
CGATTATAGTGAATATAATGTTGGCAAGCCATGTCTCTAGGGCATGAATTCAAGCAAGTTTTTCGCATGTTTTCAAACATGATGATATTGAATGAAGGATCGCCTACAAATTATAGAACAGATAAACAATTTTGTATTCGAAGTTATTTCACGTAAAAACTTTTCGTATTTCGGTAATTTCAACCAATCACTGACGTATTTTGTAACACTTCAAACATTTCTAATCGTTTCATACATATAAATATAGGTATGTATATAAACATTTATGTACATATTTATAATTATCTTTTCATGCACACACATGAACGCACATATACCTCCACACACACAACGCATACATACATGTACATACCTGCATACACACGCGTACATACACTTCCACACTCACTCACACGCACATACACATATATATACACATGCACATACACACACATCCCCACACGCACAAACGAACACACATACACACATACATATACACAGAGAGAGTAACACAGAGAGTGAAACACACACACGCACCCTTACACATATTCACACACACACACACACACACACACACGCTACCATACACACACGCTTTCACAAACACATATGCCACCACCACTACACGCACACACGCTACCACACACAAACAAACACTCAGTTGCTACCACACACACACACACGCGCTACCATACACACACAGGCTACCATACACACACATACACACATGCCACCACACACACGCACGCGCATACACATAGACTTAGATATCAAACATTCTTTACACTCTCCTGTCCCAGAAAGCACTTTCTCTTTAGCCATCTACTTCCGATCATTTCAAAGATATAACTACACATGGACTGTTGGCGATTTTTCCCTCCTTCTTCCTTTTCTGTTGTACTTTCCTATGTCTCCTGTGTCCGAAGAAGAACTTTGCTCGAAACATAAAACAAACACTCTTTCTTCCTTCTCTAAGGGTCTTAATTATACTTTGCATGTGCTACGTCCGCACGTTGTTGTTATTTTTTTCTTCCTTTTTTTTTCTCTCCGTTTTTCTAATCAGTCATAGGAGCAGCAGTAGCTGTGTGATAATAAGCTGGCTTTCCAATCACATGGTTCCAGGTTCAGTCTTACTGCATGGCAACTTGGGCAAGTATCTTCTGCTATAGCCTCGGTCCGTCTAAAGCCTAGTGAGTGGACTTGGTAGACGGAAACTGAAAGAAGCCCGTCGTATATGTATGTGTGTGTGTGTGTGTGTGTGTGTGTGTGTGTGTGTGTTTGTCTGTTTGTCCCCCAAACATCGCTTGACAACCGATGCTGGTGTGTTTACGTCCTCATAATTTAGTGGTTCGGCAAAAAACCGACAGAATAAATACTAGGTTTACAAAGAATAAATCTTGGAATCCATTTTTTTTATTGAAGGTGGTGCTCCAACATGGCAGCAGTCAAATGACTGAAAAAGTAAAACAATAAAAGAATATATATGTATGTATATATGCATACATGTATGTGTGTGTAAGTGTGTGTGTGTGTGTGTGTGTGTGTGTGTGTGTGTGTGTGTGTGTGTGTGTGTGTGTGTGTGTGTGTGTGTGTGTGTGTGTGTGTGTGTGTGTGTGTTTGTGTGTGTGTGTGTGTGTGTGTGTGCAACAATGTAGAGATGTATACATGTATGTGTATTTCTATATGTATAGAAAGAGGGGCGAAAGTGTGTAGGAGAAAAAGAGCAACATCAGGAACAAGAAAAATGAAAAATACAGGCCTACGACAAAGACGTTGATCTCGAATACATCTTCAACAAACGTTAAAATATTCTTCCTCGGTCGTTAATCACAATGATACTAATTGCTATATGGAAGCAATACCCTAATCAGAATATTCGTCAAATTATCTACTTTCTTAATGCAAATTGGAATTATCTGAACTCCCTAGAAATTAATAGATAGCATTCCCTATCAGTTGAGTTTTATCCCCATACGTGCTTGGGTTCTCGTTTTGTCTGTTCTTTTTTTTTTTTTTTTCATATCTACTTTTTGGTAATATATTGAAATTGTAGTAAAAGTCAGAACAGAAATTAAATAGAACGCACTGAAATGAGGTGCTCAGATCTTATTTTTGTATATTGAGAGGGCAGAGTATGGAATTTGGTTAAACATCTCTCGAGTTCAGGTTATATTTCTTATAAACCTATGTTCCTTTTCAAACCCCATATTTACATATTCAGAAACAACAAAAGCATATGCGACCAAGCAGATCTTTAAGTAATACATATATACATACATACATATATGTATGTATATGCATTCATACATATATATGTATATACATATATATGCATATACATACATACATATATATATATATATATATGTGTGCGTGTCCGTATATATGTATGTATATATGTATGTATATATATATATGTAAATGTATATATATATGTTTATATATATATGTATATATATGTGTGTGTGTGTGTGTGTAGGCGCAGGCTTGGCTGTGTGGTAAGAAGCTTGCTTACAAATCACACGATTCCGCGTTCAGTCCCACCTCGTGGCACCCTGGGCAAGTGTCTCCTACTATAGCTTCGGGTCGACCAAAACCTTGTGAGTAGTCTCGGTAGACAGAAACTGAAAGAAGCCCGTCGTGTATGTATATATATGTCTGTGTGTGTGTGTGTGTGTGTGTGTGTGCATACATATATATATGTATATATATGTGTCAATGTTTGTCCCCCACAACGCCATCACTTGACAACAAATGCTGGTGTGTTTATGTTCACGCAATTTAGCTGTTCGACAAAAGAGGCTGATAGAATAAGTACTAGGCTTACATGGAATTAGTCCTGGCGTTGATTTGTTCGACTAAAACCCCTTAAGCTGGTACTCCAGTATGGCTGCAGTCAAATGACTGAAACAAGTAAAATAATAAAAGAATAAAAGTATATATGATTAGATAGATATAGACAGATAAATATTCATCTGTGTATAGGAATATGTACATACACACACAAACAATAAAACACGCACATATACTCACACATGCTAACACACTCTCACAATCACATACATGCATAGTCACACACATACATGCTTATATATATATATATATATATATATATATAT
>NC_068986.1:52190108-52195998 GCF_001194135.2 Octopus bimaculoides | reverse complement strand
TATGTATGTATGTATGTATGTATGTATGTATGTATATATATACACACGAGGGGTGCATGAAAAGTTTTGAGCCTTCAATGCCTTTGACCCTTGAAGTCTTGTACCTTCATCACAATTTTTGTACCATGTTTTTTGTTTGAGGCTCAAGTCTTTTCATACACCCCTCATATATATATATATATATATATATATATATTAGGCAAAATGAGATAACAAAGTCAAGGGCATGAAAAGTTTTCTGGACATTTATAAGGAAAGAGATATATAGTCAGAGAGCTGTTTCTGGGATATTGTGCATATCCCTTCACTCTATATTCCCCATCTCCTCCTTTTCCATAATAAGTCCTTATTTCGAACTCAAATATTTACCTGTATTTAACAATCTCACATCGTTTCTGATGAAGGAATTATCCATAATATCCCAGAAACAGCTGTAAGACTATATCTATATATTTTTCCCTATAAATGTCCTGAAAACTCCTCGCTGCTTTAGTTTTGTTATCCAATTTTGTCTAATATATATACGCATGCTAATACAAGACCCATATTAGACCCCTCACTCGTATCACTATCGAACCAAGAGTTTAACTACGGTTTGACCATAGCACTTACTTAACGTTACCTGCCACTCTTTGAGTCTTCTAGATACCAGTACCTTTCATATATATATATACACACACACACACATACACACACACACACACACATACACACACACACACAAATACACACATGTATATGCATGTATTTGTGTGTCAGTGTTTCTCTCTCCACCACCATTGCTTGACAACCGATTTTGGTGTGTTTACGTTCCCATAACTTAGCGGTTCTGTAAAAGAGAACGATAGAATTAGTACTAGGTTTACAACGAATAAGTCCTGGGATCGATTTGTTTGACTAAATACGGTGCTCCAGCATGGCCTCTGTCAAATGACTGAAACAAGTAAAAGAATAAAAGAGAAAAATGAAATGAAACAGAATTATGTTATCAAAATATTAAGCATGATATTTGTAGAATTATGATATAAAGCAAAAGATGTCTGGCAAAACAATCATTAATCAGAAATAAAGAAATAGAATACAAATGACTGAAAGAAAACAGAATGAAAAAAAAAAAACAAAAAACGAAAACAAATTAAATGAGAAATAAACAGAAAGTAAATGCTACAACTTAACACTATGAATGTTGTGTATGATGATTTGTGTTTTCACCTTTATTTTCAGGTTTTCTTTTATACTTTTATTTCAATATTTTTCTTACCTGTAGCTTTCTTTTTCTTCTCTTGCCTGTTTTCTTTTCTCCCTTTCTGTTTACATGCGATAATCATTTTTACAGACAATTTAAAAATACATTTCACTTTTCTATGTTTCTCAATCGTAAGCCCTAATTTAATTGTTATTTACTTCACTTTTATTATATATATATATAAACACAGGTTTGGTGGAGCCAGCAACAGATGTAAAATTCAAAACGTAAGAGTATGTATATGGATATTCGGTTTGTTCGGCTGTAAAACACACAAATCGTTCAAAGGACTAGAGCTATGTGCATTCTGGTTTTAGTGCATGAAACTCTCGACTGTAAAGTAATTTTCTGTTACTTTACAGTCGAATTATATATACATACATACATACACATATGTGTTGTGTGCGTGCGTGTGTGTGTACAAAATGTATAGAAATGACTTTTATGATATTTTTTCCACTTTAATAATTAGATGCTTATAAGTTATTAGGTGCTGAAAGAAATAGAGACTAAATAAAACCAGGCGCATGCCCCCTTAAGCACTATGTAGAAATCCAACCCGGCTAACTAAATTGTTCAGCAATCCATATGACAGGCACAATTTGTAAATCCGAGCTCGAACACCAATTAAATTCTATGTATTAATAACAGAGTATACATGGAGATGTATAAAGAATAAAGAACCGTTATCAACGATTTGTTTAGCTTGCACGCGTTTCAAATATACTAGCATAATCCAAGCGCTGCACATGGCTACATGCATATTCAACTGATTCTGCATTTGATCGAGAAAAGTACCATAAAAAAGGAATTAGGTGCCATGCTATTGTGTTAAAAGCCAGAATTCTGTCATTGAAAAGTTTAACATGGCTCCTAATTTTTCTTTGTCTGTGGTATTTTAGTCGATGAATTATGCATAAAACAACGTATGGGGTATGTCAGCCTAAGCTAAAGATGTCATTGATAATGTCGCCTCCTCATTTTTATTCCGTTTTCTATATTAATATATATATATACTCACATAAACACATATTTTTGATACACATACATATGCATATGCATATATATATATATACATATATATGTATGTATGTGTGTTTTTATTGATTATATTATTGTGTTTACGTATATATATATTTCACATATAATGTGTGCGTGTGTGTGTGTGTGTTATAATACCTCACTGTAAATAACTGCGTTTAACTCGAATAGGTATTGTCATTTGGTAAAACTGCCAACCCATATATTCTGGGATTTGTCCATAATCGCAACTAAAATTCCTCCGGAATTGTTCACATGGTTACAGCAAGAAAAATTTTCTATACATATTATTATCCCTTATCTATAAAAGATGTTGTCCCCAAAATTCTGGTCTCACTGGTAGCTATCAAGTCTAAATCTTGTGACCTGTGCTAGTTAAGTAAGTACTATTTTCAAAGCGATTCTAGACTGCGTACATGCTCGCATCCAGTAGTGCTCATATGTTGGCCGCACAAAGAAGGAAACATTGTAGTTACTCGACATTTGAGTCAACTGGACAGTTTGTCTTTTTATGCTTTCTAAACTGTTCTCTACAGTATTGTATAAGCAATTTTCATTTTAAAGTCATCCGCGTCATGTAGGAATATCAGTATCCAAGTTTTTGTACAGTTCTGATATGATTATCACCAGAAACCAGTCGATTGCCACCTCCGAGAAATGTTGGTCTATGCCCTCTCAACTGATTTGTATTCCTTTGTCGCTTGAGGATAAAGTCCTCCATCTCAATGTCCACATTTGGAGAAAAATTAAGCGAAGGAATTTTTAAGCGTGTTGTTGCAACTGATGTTGCTCATATTGTTGTTGTAGGTGCACATACACCTGGTTTTGTGGACTATTGTTTTGTTTGAGTTTTTGCTGAGGATTTTGTATTTTTGCTGTTAACATTGCTGATGTTGTGGTGTCACTAGTGGAAACGTGTGGCTGTTTTGCGCGCTCTTTAGAGCACCGCCGACTTTTCTCTTTTTATTACAGAAGAACCACACTCATTAATCGCCTTCCTTCTCTTTTCACCCAAGAGTACGGTTGACTATTTTCTAATTTTTAACTCCGCTTCATTATTTGATAAGAATCTGTAGTCATGTCTGCTTTAGTTGGATGAGGAGCGAAGGCGTCGGTACATACATGTATGTTTTTGTTATTCTAGGATGAAAGCTTCAATGTAGTTATTACGACCACATGTGAAGCAACTGAGTTTTCTGCCTTATACTACAATTCTCTCCAATGTAATATAACTACGTAATATTGCTGCCTTTTGGAGGTCTCCAAAACATGGAGAACCATTAAGACCACATCCAAACACATCTCTTTATATCATTTCCACTGTCACCTTCTCTCCATACAGTGTCTCAAAAGTAATGACATACAATGTATCTGTTCATGACTTTTCTATTCCCCTTGTTCATGTACTGCGGAGCCAGTCTTGTAGGCAGCTATGTGGAGAAACAATAGATAAGAGCTTCCACATAATCCTAACTCGTTTCAAGAAACACACCACCGACAAAATCGACATTCAGATCTCTCTCCAACTCCACCTTCGCGTATATCGAAACTCTTGTTATGCAGGAGAGACAATTTCATAGGGGAGAACATCTCTATTCCCGAAAATTTCATTTTTCTATGGTTGCCTCTTTTCGAGGACATCCTGTAACATAACTATCGCAAAAGTTAAAGTTTTGTTGGTGTTTTTTGGTGCTGATGTCGTTACTGTTTATATTGCCTTGTTTTTGTTTACCGAACATTTTTTATCTTGATATCTTGTTTCTCATTTAAATTAATACTTTTCAATGACAATCTGTTTTCCTGTTTTCCATTATCCACCTGTTTGTGTTTGAATATCGGTCTGCTTGTTTCTTTTTCATTTTCCTCTTTTTTTTTTTTGTAAATGTTTTCGTGTTTGAAAGTATTTCCGAATGCATTTGTTTACGTTACCGAGGCTATGACTTCAACGACTACTATGACGAGCACATCTTCCTGTCATCTCTGAGGTGACATTCATGCAACGCGAATATATATTTCTAATGGCTGATGATAGAAATATATTGAGTTTGAGCAAAAAAAATCAAAGGAAATTTTTTTTATCGCCTTGAGGAAATGAGGGCGGATTCAATAATCTAAAAGCCTTTCTTTTATATTCCGGAATGGAAAACGGGAAACAAAAATTCCTTCTCTTTAAATAATAAATAATACTGGTATAATTCATTTTATCCAGAACTTGGTGAACGCAACAATTCTTGGTAAACAACAACATAAATTGTCATACGAGATGTGCTGATGGTGGTAAGTAATTCTCTCGATATAGATATTTACATAGTGTTTATTGTTGTTATTGTTGTCGCTGCTGTTGTTACTAACTGCTACTGTGAGGGCGGCACTGTTGTCGTGATGGTGCTGCTGGTCAACTGGTTCTTCCTTTTGTTTGGCATGCTTTTTTTTTTACTTGTTGCTGTCACTGCTGTTGCTGTTCCTACTCGTATAGCCTCTTTTAGACTTTGCATTTTGAGGAGAGGAAGTTTATTGAGTGAACTGTTACACTTTCCTCCGAAAATTACTTTCTGCCATCATTTGAACATTTTGTTTCCCGAAAGCAAACATTTCAGAATATTGTTCAAACATTGTGCCCCAGAGGGGTAACAAACAAAAGAGCTAATCAGGCTACTGGAGGTAAAAACAGATATTAGCATTAAAAATTTGTGTGGATATACGAATAAAAAAAAAAAGATTGGAGAGCATTCGAGAACGTATTGTTGGTACACTAATAATAATAATAATAATAATAATAATAATAAGAATAAGAATAAGAATAATAATAATAATAATAATAATAATAATAATAATAATAATAATAAGAAGAAGAAGAAGAAGAAGAAGAAGAAGAAGAAGAAGAAGAAAATCAACAACAAAACGACAATATAGAAACGATAACAATAATATTAATAATAACGGCAACAAATAAATTTATAGCGAAATATTACGTCAATACACCAATACTGATGAAGAGACGAAAATAAAAGACGATACCTTTGAAAATTCGAATAACGAAAAATACCTGAATGTATATTTCCAAACAAACATAAAGGAAAAGAAAACAACATCTCAAAAGAAAGATTTGTTACACTGACAGCGTCCTGTCAAAAGGTAAAATAATCACGGTTTTAGAAAATGGTTTTGTATGATTATTTTCATGTCATTAAATGAAGCTGAGTTGGATGTAGAAGTGAAGATGTATTAACTATGGCTGATGACTAATAACAGGAATGTGGCAAGCGTCTGTTTGAGATATAAAAGTCTCCCTAGGATTTGCTTTATATGTTTAAATGACAAGCGAAGTTCTCAGAGGAGTTTAATAAACTATGCTCTCTATTCACCGCTTGTTGTTATTGGTTGTTATTGTTGTTGTTTTTGATTTTCTTCTTCTTCTTCTTCTTCTTCTTCTTCTTCTTCTTCTTCTTCTTCTTCTTCTTCTTCTTCTTCTTCTTCTCCTCCTTCTTCTTCTCCTCCTCCTTCTTCTTCTCCATTGTTATTAGTTAATTGCTGAATATTACTTTGTAGTTATATGTGCATGTATATACATAATATATAATGTATATATATAATGTGTATATA
>NC_068986.1:52187246-52188761 GCF_001194135.2 Octopus bimaculoides | reverse complement strand
CCGAACGAGTGTCTTAGATGCATAAATGTAAAGTCCAATCATCCATCATCCATAACCAAAGGAATAGTTAGGAACTTAGCCACCAGAATATCACGCCTATTACGCCACCGAGACATGCACCTTACTACAATGAAGCACTAAATAATGTCGGGTATAAAGAAAAAAGCAAGTTTACACTAGGCGAAGCCCTAAATAGTATTAACACGCACTTAAAGTAGAAAACACATACAACATGAAAAACAACAAGGAACACATAGCAATAAAACACAAAACCCTACGACACAATGGAAAGATAAGAAAAAATGAACAAAGCTAAAAAGAATAATACTAATAGCAAAAATGATGCAGAAAATAAGCTAAAAGAACCAAACAAAAAATACAAAAATTCCGAAGTCCTGTAGTATAACCCAATTTTCGGATTGCAAATGTCATCGAAAACAGGTAAACAATTCCTTTCAGCGTTAGATAAGTGCTTCCCTAAATCGCATAAATGTCATCATGGCTTCAACAAGCACACAGAGAAAGTATCGTACACCACATACAATAACATGGACTACTGCATACGCAAATACAACAACAAAAAATATACATGCAAACAACGACCACAGACAAGGAGCAAACAGATCAAAAGGAACAAGGAACAAACTGATCAAAACAACACAAGGCATAGGAACAATAGCATAAATAAACACAATAAGACCACAAAACCTGGGTAACGACCCCAACAGTTATAATAGAATTCAAACAAAAACTCAAAAAGGAATCAACAAAACGGGTTATAACATCAAGGACATTTTAGACACTTCTGATCAACAGGATCATCTAAAAAAACAAAAGCAAAAAGCTACAAAAATAATAATAGTACAAATAATTGCAGCTGTGGCAAGAAATCTGCATGTCTGCTCAGGAACTAATGCATGCAAAAAATCATATATACAAATGCACAATCACAACACCACAACGAAATTACGCATACATAGGAGCCTCCAGAAACCAATGTGAGGTCCGTTATCACAACCATATCTCCTCATTCTGAAGGATAAACTGGCGACACACAACATTACTAGCGAACCTAATATGGAGATTAAAAGAAAGAAAAATAATATATGAAATAGAATGGTGAATAATAAAAAATGCACACCCATATAATACACTTTCCTGCGTATCTGAGCTGTGCCTTGAAGACGCCTTGTGCATCCTGTTAAGTAACGATAACTTGGTAAACAAGCATGCTATGAAAATACCAAGATGTTGCCACCGCGTCAAGTGTGCTTTTACAAGATTCAACACAGTGAAATAATAATAACAATTCAATGAACTCTCTCCCTCTCCCCTTCCGCCCTATCCATGTGTGTGTGTGTGTGTGTCGGGTTGTATTTCTATATATATACGTATGCATGCTAATCCGCGTATTTTGTGTGCATGAATGCATGTATCTACATATAAGTATATATATATGTATATATATACATATATATATATACACACATATATATATATATATATATATATATA
>NC_068986.1:52185542-52186385 GCF_001194135.2 Octopus bimaculoides | reverse complement strand
ATATATATATATATATATATATATATATATACATATATATATATATGCGTATGTGTGTGCGTGTGTGTGTGTATACACACACGAGCATCTGTGTATGTATATGCATGCGTATGTATGTATGCATGTACATATATTTGTATATGTGTATGTATGTGTGTATGCATGTGCGCGTGCGTGTATATGTATACGTGCGAGCGTTAGTAGGTATATGGATGTATATGTGAACCAGCATGTATGTGTACGTATAAGCCGAATCTTAAAGGTCAATTAAGTACAATCGAATATTTAAACAGTCATGAAGAACAAATCAACAGTACAAAGAAATCAAATGTCAAAAGCTTTAAAACGGCAACTATTTTAATAGTAGCAGAATCACCATCGGCACATGCAAAGCAGTTTACCGACGATCCTTCATCAACAGCACACTCTGATAAACCCAGTGCCAACTAATAAATACAGGCTACGACAGAGAGGATGTTCTTGAAGCCGAGAATTTGAGCTTACGGAAATAATATTTACGTATCGCCTGAGGAAACACAACTACATCTCATAATGCAGGGAACCGGTTGCATAGTCAAGCAACTGCACGCCTGGAGAACTGCATTGCCTAGAAACAGTTATAGTGTTTAAAAAATACATGTCCACCCGCACTCTTTGTTGACATCATTTTTTTTAATTGTCTGTTCACACACGACATATGTCAAAACGCAAACGTGGAAGTACGTATAATACTACTACTGGATAGCACCGGGTGAAATCTGAAGGTGGATGAGCTTTATACTGTATTCTATTACGTTCTTAACAAGACATGGCATAACTATATATATATATATATATATATAT
>NC_068986.1:52174901-52185091 GCF_001194135.2 Octopus bimaculoides | reverse complement strand
TATATATATATATATATATGCATGTGTGTGTGTGTGTGTATGATATGCATATAAATGTTTATGCTAATGAGTTTGTCCGTGTTTATGCTTGTATTTATGTATAGATGGATGCATGTGCCTGTATCTGAGTCAGTGTCTGTATGTACGTATGCGTACATGCAGCTATGCGGTCGCAATATGGAAATGAGGCAAAGAAGTTCACATCCCAATCATGAGGTCTCACTTGGAATCGAACGTGAGACCTCGTGGTAGCGAAGAAAAGAAGAAAGATGCCAGCCCAGAATGGCACGTGGCAACTTGGGCGTCTTTTACAATTGCTTTGTATCAGCCTATGCTTTGTGAGTGAAACTGGGAAGGCACACACGGTGAAAAAGCTGGTGTTATCGATTGTAATATATATTTCAAAATTAGTTCATATTCACACCTCGTGTCACCCTGATTCTAACTGAGAATTACGTTAGGAGTGTATGTATATGTCGAATACTCAGCTACTTACACGACAATTCAGGAGCAGGTAATTCAGCCTATCGTAAAACTGAATCGTTATCGTCAAAACAGACGGAAACCCATTTGCTTATGTATGCGTAAATGCAAGTATATATGCATTCATGTTTATGCGCATTCATGCAAAGATGTATATAAACCGGTATTTAATATTCTGCCACTCGATCATTTTAACGTATTAGATAAGGGAAAATGAAAGCGAAATGAAGAAAAAAGAATAGAAACTAAATGTGAAAGATTGAGCTCATGTGAAAGAAAATATCTATATTACTTTATGTGACATTATACACAACATCCTCAGTTAAATTTCCAAGCTCAACAACTGAGTGTGGAAAGCATGGAAAGCCTCTTATAGCTGACTTTCAATGCACTAATATTATTGATTGGCATGCGGTAGGATCAAACATATTTTATTATCATATTGATATCTATTATAATGCAAGACACAATGATCTATTTGCCAAACGACCTTTCATTTGCGTTTCGAAAAGATTGCAAGCTGCATTATTATATATCATCTATACAGTAGCATATTCTTTAATAGGTTTAATAATTCAGAGTGGTGAAAGCAGTTGATATTTCGGAGTGACCAGATAGGATACACTCAATGAACTGCAACGAGGCAACGAGGGATTGTCTATGTAGTTGTTTGACCTTGTGGTAATAGTAAACAAATTTACTCCTAATCATACCATATTTTCTTCAAACAGAAGTCTGCATTGCATAATTTACTCCCATACACAGAATACCTGAAAATTAAAAAAATAGAATAGTAAAAGCTGAAAAGCATTTCATTTCAAACCTACTTCATGAAAGTTGGCTTGAGGTTCGGGCAACAATGTCAACAAATGAACCTGAAAAGTATAGCTTTACATCACTCAATTTTCCGACTTATAGGTGATGAATTATCTGTGTTGCTAGGGAATCGGATCGAATGCCAGGCGTATTCGTTCCGGTTTTTACACTATAAGTTGCAATCCTGCATTTTCATCATTGCCCTTTCATTCTTTCTGGAGAAATCAACTTCTGCTCAGAAGGGGATAGGCTCCGTCATGTTTTAAAATGTTAGAGAATCTCTGTGTCTTGACAGGTCCTCCTATGGTTCTATCAGAACGTGAGGGCCTAAGGAAAGACGTTCCAATTTGATATGCCCTCAGGATCAATATAATGTAAACCAATAATATACAGTGTTGCTAATTCCATCAGTTATATCCCTTCCCTACTATTAATGGTAGTCATTTGTTACTTCAGATAAATTTCCTCAGGAATGTAACATTGTAAATTTTCCATAATTATATATTCTTTTCCATTAGTAAATGTTTACGTTATCTCAAAACGAGCGGCTGCTGCAATTATTACATAATATATTTGAATCGTATATCCTTAAGTTAGACAAACGAGAAAAGAAAACGTGTATTTCAAAAATTCTATAATCTTTAATACTATTTATTATATCGGTTTCAAATTTTGGCACAACACCAACAATTTCGGGTGAGGGGAAGTCGATTACATCGGCCCTAGTGCGCTACTGGTACTTATCTTATCGACCCTAAAAGAGATAAAAGGCAAAGTCGACCTGAACGGAATTTGAACTCAGAACGCAACTACGGACGAAATGCTGCTCAGCACTTTGCCAGCTTGCTGCCTTATTACCATTTATAGTATCACTCTCCAGATGCGTGATCGGAGTTGAAGCTACGTTGAAACTAATAAGCAAACATTAAAACATAATGATTAAAATTAACAGGGCTGGTATTGCACAATATAAAATTGTAGCATCGGCTCACTGCTAGAAAGGTTGAGGATGTGCTACAGTCAAGCAGATCGACGTCTGAATGCATTCTTGTTACTCACTACATAAAACGCAAGAAGAATGAAATGCAAAGTACATGAACCCAAACGTAAATAATAAACCGTTCTGCCCATTTCTTAAAATCCAATGTCGTATTGCTGTTATAATATTGGTCTGTAACAAAGGCACGAAACAGCGATTTTTAAGAGATAAGTATAGTTAAGTTTACTTATCCCAGTAGTCGACAGGTAGTTATCTTTCCGATCCCGTAAGGGTGGAAATCGACCCCTACTGATTTACATGCAGAACGTAAATTGTCTTGACTGAATACCGATAGTTATCTCATCCGACGCATTTTCACTTTCCTCAGTTCACCGTTCTATTAATGATTCATAGTAAAAAAAATTTTTTTTTTAAATTACTTCAGGTAAGTTCCAACAGGCATTGATTCAGCGCATGATTTAATAACCACATGGTAGTTACTGATTTGATACAATAGTCATTTTGCGAAGATGTATCAAATTATTTCTAATGAAATAGAATTAGTTTTGAGTGTATTACTTTCGAGTTTGAGTTATTTCGATTAAATTAGCATTGGGTTCACGGATATTCCTTTAACATCATGAAACCTAATACGGTTCATATACTATAGCTTCCAACAATCTGACCTGCTTTTATTTTACCATATCAACATTTTATCTGGTACGTAAACATCTACTTCCCGTTCACATGCTGACCTGCTCTTGGTGTATATAACAACTAATATTCGCGATGAGGAATTAATATTCAAGACATCTATATTCCATGGAGCTACCTTTTTATACTCCTCTTTGGTCAACTATTTGTCTGTCCAAATCATTTTATGAGTTTTTCATGTCTGTTTCAGACTTTTAGTTAGCTCTTGCTTCATAGGTGCGGAATAATATAAAGTTCCAAATTTCTCTGTAAGCGAAACAATTGGCAATATGTAGCATATATGAGGTATGGATGTCAGGAAAATATGTCCTGTTTATAAAATATGATATGCAGCACAGGCAAAGGGTCAACAAAGAAAGTAAATATATTGGGACTTTTTTTAAATATGCACTAAACCTCAACACATAGCGATTCCAATAAGATTGAGGGCTAATTTGATCTCGGATCGTATTGAAATAAAACTAAATACTGCAGATCATTTTGTCCGATGTACCAATGATCTCCCAATAGATAAGCCTTCGGGGGAATTTTGTCTGTTTTATAATTGTTATTATTATATTTATTTCAGATAACAAGGGAGTAGATGACAATTTGTATAGCAAACGATAATTATGTAACGAAGGAAGTAAAACTGCGAGGCGGTCTTGATTTCTAGTTGAAACAGATTCTTTCTGACTGAACAGTTTATATATAATGTAATCGATAAAAGCATGAATGTCACCTTTGCACATTTTCCCTATATATATTGTTATTATTATAATAATAATAAACGTAGGCGCAGCAGTGGCTGTGTGGTAAGTAGCTTGCTTACCAGACACATGGTTCTGGGTTCAGTCCCACTGCGTGACACCTTGGGCAAGTGTCTTCTACTATAGCCTCGGGCCGACCAAAGCCTTGTGAATGGATTTGGTAGACGGAAACTGAAAGAAGCCCGTCGTATATATGTATGTATATATATGTATGTGTGTGTATATGTTTGTGTGTCTGTGTTTGTCCCCCCCCCCAACATCATTTGACAACCGATGCTGGTGTGTTTACGTCCCCGTAATAAGTCCTGTGGTCGATTTACTCGACTAAAGGTGGTGCTACAGCATGGCCGCAGTAAAATGACTGAAACAACTAAAAGAGTAAAAGAGTCTTATCTATGCAGTTGGGAAAACTTCTGCAATTTCATATTTGAAATAACATTGCTATATGCAATGCAATTGTAGTCTTGTGTAAAATGAAAATTAATTAATCAAATATAGAAAAAATTCTCGTACTTTTTTCGAGCTTTTCTATTTCTCTCTTTTTGGAGAATATTTACCAAACTGGGTGACGATATTTGCTGCATATGAATTTCTTGTGAGGTAGAGCGGATGAAAGTAAAATATCTCACCGATTTTGAGCTTATAACGTTTCTCATAATTTCCTGTACTTTTACAATCTAAAACAATGTCTCCTAAACTTTGGGTCGCATTACGATTATGAGAGATCAGAAAACAAATAGATAACAAAAAAGATGAAATGACGAAGAGAATAAATTTGATTAAAACTCGAGGTTAGGCACAGAAGTTCGAAAATTATGGAAAGATGGAGGAAGACCTTAACACAGCAATTCGAAAATGGTGGCTGATTTGAGTGATTTTGTTAATTGTTTGACATTTTGATAATTCTAAAAGTAATATAAAGAAAAAATCTGACAAAATATATGACACCAAACCACAGGCAAAAATGCTACTACAGCACTGAAAACAAAAGCTGGGGAATATTTTTCAAACAAAAATGCAATAATTTTTTTATTTAAATGTTTGCCAAAATGCGTCATGAAAGTAAAAGGTTAATAAAGACTATAGAGCATCGATCCCTCTTAGAATATGGTGCCAGTCTCTCGTCGTTATTATGAAGAGAACCAGTCATTGGAGTTGATTGATCAAGTGGTATGTAGAGAATATCCCCCGATTCACAAAAGTACAAAAGAACCTTATCTAAAATTACACTAATCACGGTTCCAAATCCTTTTGCAACTATAATAAATGAAGAATATCCTCTTCAGAAATGAATACACGATAAAATGCTAGAAAATTATTTCCCTTTTCTCTCTTTTCTCAACATAAAATTGAGATGAAATAATCTTTTAACAGTTGTCATTATTTCTCTAATAATCAGCATGTTTTGATAGAAAGTGATATCAATTCCATATATAAGGTTTTTGTTTCTTCTAACGTAGCCTCATAAACATAAACAGCTATGAAAAAGGAAAAAAAAAAAGACGTTCTTAAATCAGGATGCGACAATTTCCTCTCACAATTCCACATGCCAAAATGGACAGAGATCGGATTTCCTATTACCAGTCGAAACAAATGTTTCAATAAATCACAGCATGTCATGATTATTGGGACATGATAGCGAAAATAGCAAGGAGACTACGAAAAATAAAATATAATAATGATATTATTATTTTTTTTTTTTTTTCGAGTAGCTTTCGAAGAGATGGAGGTGTAGTAAATAGTATGAGATTGATTGCAGATATTCACTTGATATTTAGAGCTTTGCATTCGAATCTGAAATGGACTGAGCTAAATATTTTCATTCATTAAAACAGTTGCTTATGTCTTGACCCATTGAGTTATTTCTGAAAACTTTATCCAAAATACCTGAAAGAGTAGCATGTTTTGTGCTTGTATTGAAAAATAGTTGCTCATTTGATAGGCATTGAAAAAGGTAAGAAATTGGAATACGATGATTACTTAACGCACTTTATATATATATACACTATATACTTTATACACAATTTTATAGACTTAATACACATCACTCATAAAGTAAATATTTACTCTTATTTTTCCATTTTTCCTATGAACAAAAAGAAATATCCCGTACATATGATACAGCCTTTAGTTAAATTGCATATATCTGTCATGTAAATAAGCATGAATATTTCACGGAATTGCACTTATGCGCTTGCGTTAAGTGATAGACGATGTAAAAAAAAAAAAAAAAAAGACTTAGTTCAGTTAAGAAAAAATACACGTTTCGCTATTCAATCACCGCTGCCACCACTTCCATCTCCACCACCACCACCACCACCACTACCACCACAATCCTCATCTCTCTCTCCTCTCTTTCTCTCCCCTCTTTCTCTCCTCTCTCTCTCTCTCTCTCTCTCTCTCTCTCTCTCTCTCTCCCCTCTGTCTCTGCCTTTCTTTAACCTCACCATTAGAACATCCCCCCTCTGCGAAAATTACGCTCTCCCAACCTCACTTCATGGACGCTTCTCTCTCTCTTTCTCTCTTCATCTTTTTTAGTCTCCCTCCTTTTCTTCCCCCTCTTTCTGTCTGAGTCTTCGCCTTATCCTCTTTTTTTCTCTCCTTTTTCTTTCTTCTCTCTTCCCCTTCACCTAACCACCTTACAATTACATTCTCTCTCCCCTCTTTTTCTCCTTCCCTCTTTTCTTTCTGCCTGTTTTTCTCTAATCACTTGAAAGCGTTACCGACGAGCTAAGTAACGCGATGACAGGCAGAATTATTATAAGATGGAATTATGTTTCGGTACTAAAAATATAAATTACCGAATGGTAACACTAAGCAGTGATGGCAAAAGACAGTGAATGGATTCTTATCGGTTCGAATATGCCCCAAGCGTATTTGAACTGGTAATAATCTTGTATTTAAAAATATAAATCTTACATATAACTGTGAGATAGTTTTCGAGATATTTGAAGTGTCTGCTTTCTCTTAGAATCATCAGCGATATACAAGGCTTGATACAAGTGTCAGTAAAGAACCTAATGCGTATGGAAATGAACTCAAATTACCATTTCTTTATGTGAGTGGTATATTTAGCAGTATTTACTTTTAACGAAGCAAAGGTCAGTTTTTCTAGCGAAGCTTCTGTTGTTTTGGTCCAGCAACTTACCATTATTCCTTATAGCGGGTTGATGACCGACCCCTTAATTACGTGGGACATATGAATTTGTTTATGTCTCTTTACGTTCTGAGTTTGAATTTCTCCCAAACCTACATCCTACTCCAGCATCTTTCCAAAATTGACAAAGTACATATTAATTGCTAATGTTTCTACTAACTCACCATCATGCAATAGCTAGTAAAAAAAAAAGCCATATGTTCTTATATGACCTCAGTGAACTCAACACGTTAATCTAATTAACCTAATCAACCTTTCCTTTTTCGAGTGTGAAACTAATAATGTTGGCACTCCGTCGCTTACGACGTCAAGGGTTCCAGTTGATCCGATCAACAAAACAGCCTGCTCGTGAAATTAACGTGCAAGTGGCTGAGCACTCCACAGAAACGTGTACCCTTAACGTAGTTCTCGGGGATATTCAGCGTCACACAGTGTGACAAGGCTGACCCTTTGAATTACAGGCACAACAGAAACAGGAAGAGTGAGAGAAAGTTGTGGTGAAAGAGTACAGCAGGGTTCGCCACCATCCCCTGCCGGAGCCTCGTGGAGCTTTAGGTGTTTTCGCTCAATAAACACTCACAACACCCGGTCTGGGAATCAAAACCGAGATCCTATGACCGCGAGTCCGCTGCCCTAACCACTGGGCCATTGCGTCTCCACGTGAAACTAATAACACCTTAGTGAAAACTCATCCTTTTTGGTGTTAATGCTTACATCACTTACACACACACATATATAGAAGGAAGAGAACGGTCCGTTTTTGGTTATCAAATTCTTATCAAAATATATTCGCTAACTGGACACTCTGTCAGAAACACTTGTTAGAGCTGCCGTGCAATTGTACCGATCCCGGAGTCGCGTGGTTGCAAAGCAAATTTCTTAACCATGTAGTCATGTCTGCGCCCCCGCCCCGTATAAACACAGTAATAGTTGTTAAGTTGTAAAAATTAATGTGTTTGTAGTGCGGTGATATTTTTTATTGAATGCTCGCTGTGGTATTAAAGATGGTGATTTGTGTTGGAGAATAGAATGGAAGCATTGTGGTGATATTTCTGTGTGTGCAACCGTTGATAATCGTGTTGGTGGTGAGAAGAATCGGGTGGCAGTCGTACAATAGTTGTAGTCATGGAGACAAAGGGAGGAGTTGGAGGTGGGAAGTGTGTAATAAGATGTGGAAGGGGTAGAGAGGGTTGCGGTTAGAAAGAGAAAAGGATTTATGCATTTGTAGCAGGGATGCATATACGGTAAATTCTTTAATTGCTTCTGGCATTTGGCAATTTTATAACCTGCTACCCTTCTGTTTTGTCACTCTAGCATGACAGAGAAGAAGATTTCTTCAGATACACGTCTAGAGCGACATATTAAGAAATGACAACGCGGTGTTTTTATATTCAAGCACAGCTGCATTAGTTGACAAAATCTTCTTAGGCATACTGAAGAAAAAGGTACAGATAGAAACATACGCACATAAGCACATGCCTTCTTACAAACACATGCACACAGATACACACAACCATACACGTGCTCACATATAAATTTACATACTCATTAGCAAACAGATTCCACTTTATGCACCATACAATGATTTACATATGTGTGTACGCTTTTTTGCGCTCGACAAACACCCACGCAGACGATAAAAGCAGATATGCATAAACACATACAAACGTTGATACAGATGTGTACACAACGTCACAAACATTAAAGAACTAATTTCATTTCACATACACGCACACAGACACATTTAGTAGCGATGAATGTATCCATATGCAACAAAATACGTGAGTGTACACTCAGCATAATACAAACCTACACGCAGATGTTACGTGTAATCGTATACTTATACAAATGCAATTAGTTTCAGTATCTTGGATACGAAAAATGTTACAAATAACGACAAATATGTCAGAGATACTCCAACAAAGATATGAAAATCTATTAACTTAGCCAGAGGTAGTGCAAAGCTATTACCTTAGTTACAGAATGCTTAGTTCTCCCTCGAGGGTAAAACGGATAAATACTGACTGGTGAAAGGAAATTAGAAATGAAAGTAATCATTGAAACGTACAAAATAAACTGGTGTTTAGGGTTCGAGATTCAATCGCGTGTGAAATCTATCGCTATGATGAGAAAAAATAAAAGGATCCTCAATTTTCTAACGCAAACGAAATTGATACGCTTGTAAAGTTGCGTGTTTAAGATGACTCGATTTCAAACCATACTATTATGTAACTGACCTCAACACTGCGTGTCATCTTGCTCGCAAATGATATATATATCATAAATTTTGGGTTGACAACTGCCTAGAGATATGAGATATGCTCTGCGCAGATCCCGAGGTAAACCCACTGCTTCGGATCTTCGGATCTTTACTATAGTCCCCGGTAGACCCAAGCCTTGTGAGCGAAATTAAGTAGGCGGAAACAATTTAGAAGTTCGTATGTTGTATTGCAGCCATAGTTCAAATTTTTAGCCTTGTCAAACGTTGTTACGCTGATTGCCAACACAAGTTATTTCAGAGTAGATCTTGCAGATGGCCGAACAACTGAACTCATCGAAATTGATAAACGACACACACACTCGTACACGCGCGCGCGCACACACATATACGCATATACAGATGTATAGATTCAGTGGAGTAACTATAGTGTGTAAAGCCCAGGGCAGCCATACCCCTGTACATGCTTATACAGTAAACTTAGAAGCGTCGCTTGTGGTGGAACGTTCCCTTGCTCCCGCCTCACTGCCTACGCTCCTGTATATGCATTATATGTACGTATGTGATTCCCTGATGTATGTCACCCAAAGGTGTACACATATCGATGGGGAAACCGATGATATCACACTGTTCTTGCATAATAATCTTGTACAAATACACTTCTTTCAAAACACACAATGACGTCGTATGCGAGCTCACCCAATCAACTGAAAGTGGATCTAATTTGCCGCATAATGTCGCCCGACACAAGCATTTCATGTTGTTGTATGTTTCTGGATTAGGTTAATTTTGTACTTGCAGTTCAGACACTCACGCACACGCGCACACACACACACACACACACACACACACACACACACACACATTCATGCACATACACAATCATCGCTGCATGGCTGTATGGCTCTGTGACTAAGAAGTTTGTTTCGCAATCACATGGTTGCGGGTTCATGTACTCCCTCTGCGGGGCGACTTGCGCAGGCCACTTCTAATACAACAGCAATACCTTGATATGTAAATTTACAATTTAGTAGAAAATGAATGGACGCACGTGCATATGTGTGTGTGTGTGTG
>NC_068986.1:52172585-52174462 GCF_001194135.2 Octopus bimaculoides | reverse complement strand
TGAGCACTCATTCACGTTGTGTAAATATTTATATATATATATATATATATATATATATATATATAGAGAGAGAGAGAGAGAGAGAGGGGGGGAGAGGGGGAGAGAGAGAAGGAGATAGAGATAGATAGATAGATAGATAGATAGATAGTTAGATACAGATGCTATATACAAACATACATTCATATATGCATTTGTGTACGTGTTTTGTATTCGGCTCTACACCGCTTGACCACCGATGTTGTTTTGTCCCTGTGATTTAGTAGCTCAGAATAAGAAACCAATTGAATGATTACCGAACTTAGAAGGAATAAGTACAGGAGGCGATTTTTTGAGAAAACCTCTCATGACAATGCCCCAACATGGCAGCAATGTAATGACAATAAAAAATTATACATACATATACAATGATAATAAAAGATTATACATAGGCATATTTGCGTGCATATGTATGCTTTAATATGTGTCCTTCATCGTTTCGACGAAAGGCATTCACCTGTTCTAACAATTATATGACCTGATTTTTAAAATAGCGCGTTAAGTAGCTGAGTATTACGCAAAGAAGTATAACATTGATACCAGAACTTTCACCATACATGGCTTGACAGATGCTAGTATGGTCTTGGTCATTCTCGATATCGTAAATGCAATAATCAAATGACATGCTCAATGAAGAACTGTGAGCAACAATGAGTTTATTCCCAAAAGTTGATATGAAATTAAATAGAAACCATTAACCGAATGGTGAAACATCTGCGAAATGTCGAATGACATTATACGACTAGTTAAGTCAGCTGCTTTATAATTTTCTTTGCTAGTTCAAATTTGACGTAAGTCTATTTGTTGTGTTTGTACTGCATGATGCCATTTCTGTTTGTCGCCATTGAGCTTATAATTTCACTATAATAATCGTCTATTGTCGCATATTTTCATTTTTTTTCAATTTCTTTCTCCTGTTCATACAATTAATTTTACACTTTTTGACGCCAAAGAGCTATTTTATCACCTGAAAAACAACTCGAACAATGATATTAGAAAAGAGTGTCAAGATATTGCTCGCGATAGAAAATAATCATTTGTGCCTATTTAAGAGATAAGGTGGGAAAGAGAAGAGGAAGAGGGAGAAGAGAGAGAGAGAGAGAGAGAGCATAGTAAGTTGATTGCGATGTTAGCTGTTATACTCGTACCTAACTAGTATGATATTCATGTTTGTTTTTCTATCTCAAATTACTAATTACAAGTATATTAATTGCATATATATTTATCCATATAATCCTTCCTTTTGGGAGAGGGCGTAAGTCGTTTACATCGACCCCAGTACTCAAATGGTACTTATTTCTTCGACCCCGAGAAGATGAAAGCCAAAGTCGACATCGGCAGAGTTTGAACTCAGAACATTAAAGACGGGCAAAATGCCGCTAAACATTGTGCACGGCGTGCTAACGATTCTGCCAGCTGGGTGACTTATATTTATCCGTATAATGAAAAAGTAAATCGGCCATGTCACTGAATCTTTGAGACGCGCATTTCAGCTAATTAATACGAGGCTATTACCAGTTCAAATATGCTTCGGGCACACTGGAACCCGTATGAAAACCACTTACGGTGTTTTGTCATGGAGAAACTGAATGGCTTTCTCACGGGTTCGAATGTGCTCCAAGCATATTTGAACTTGCAATAACCTTGTATTTACACACATCACTGGTTAGCGCTACTACCCCTCAACTAATTAAAAGAGTCGACTTATGAATGATTTTCTCTTATTTCTTTTACTTGTTTCAGTCATTTGACTGCAGTCATGATGGAGTACCGCCTTTAGTCGAACAAATCAACTCCAGGACTTATTCTTTGTAAGCCTAGTACTTATTTTATCGGTCACA
>NC_068986.1:52170925-52172512 GCF_001194135.2 Octopus bimaculoides | reverse complement strand
TATATATAGACCAGTTTCCTTTCAGTTTCCGCGTACCAGATTCATTCACAAGGCTTCGGTCTGCCAGAGACCATAGTAGAAGACACTTGCCCAAGATGCCAGGTAGTGGGACTGAACCCGGAATTAAGTGGTTGTGAAGGAAGTTTCTTACCACACAGCCACTCCTGCGCCTATTGTTAAATTTGTTTTTGTTTTTCTTTTCTTTTCAAAATCTTACTGGGGTTTACTCCTGGTAAGGTCTTACGTTTAACCTCGGGTCACTCCTAATTGGACCAACATATGATCAAAGGCAACCCAAAAGTTGTATGTCATCACTTCCTTTTTATGGAAACATTATACAGTATTTATGTCTACGTTTTGTAAGATATGATGTGATATGAATGCTATGCTATAACTAGTTGTAGAGCGAACGAATAAGTAGAAACTTTGAACGTTGGCTGGCTCTTAAACAGGCGTGGCCGTGTGGTAAGAAGCTTCCTTTCCTAATACATGGTTTCGGGTTCAGTCCCGTTGCGTGGCACCTTCGCTGAGTGTCTTCTACTATAGCCTCGGGCCGACCAAAGTTCTCCAAATGGATTTGGTAAACGGAAATTGAAAGCAGGAACACGTCATGTATATATATATATATAGAGAGAGAGAGAGAGAGAGAGAATGTATATGTTTGTGTGTCTGTGTTTGTCCCCACCACCATCGCTTGACAACCGATGTTGGTGTGTTTACGTCCCCGTAACATGGTGGTTCGGTAAAAGAGAACGATAGAATAAGTACTAGACCTACAAAGAATGAGTCCTGGGATCGATTTGATCAACTAAAGGCATTGCTCGAGCATGACTGCAGTCAAATGACAAACAAATAAAAGAATAAAAGAATAATTGTTCATTCGCATTTTTAGTAGAAAACGAGTACGACAAATAATCTTGCTAGCAGCGCAGAAACGATTACGGAAAAAGATGTCAAATTACAAAAAAAGAAAAAAGAAATAGTAAATAATTGAAAATTATTTATCGATTAAATCTTTAAGCTATGAGAAAATTTATCCGACGTCTAATGAATATCTATGTCTCAGATTGATAACAGGAAACATGATATGTTGCCTAAATCCTAGATCATCAAAATAAATGTTTGGTAGCATCAGGAAATCGATTGAAGTTATGTCATCCTATACACCTATGCAAAAAATCGATTTCTATACAAGTGGCCAATATCTCAGACAAGAAACCGGAGTGAATTGAAAATGAAAGCTTAGCTGTGATAATCGGAATATGAATTTCAAACTAAGAATATATGCAAATGAAATAGTGGTGGCTGTTGGTGGGTCAATATTATAGTATCTGCGTAAAGACAGGTCAGTGTGGTTTAGAAGTTTGCTTTGCAAGCTCGTAGTTTATTAAAGTTCGATCCTACATCATGACAACATGATCCAATTGTCTATATTAGCCACGGATTAACAGAAATGGTACCAATAAAATTAGGAAAGGCATAGGATAATATGCACAAATACATATATACATAGACAGACATCCACACATCCACATGTTTCACTGTTAATGATATATATATATATATATATATATATATATATATATA
>NC_068986.1:52159264-52168438 GCF_001194135.2 Octopus bimaculoides | reverse complement strand
GGAGAGGGATGGGGGCAGGCAATTAGATCGCCCATAGTACCAACTGCTACTTAATTTATCGACCTCGAAAGGATGAAATGCAAAGTCGACTTCGGCGGAATTTGAACTCAGAACGTAAAGTCAGACGAAATACCAGTAAATATTTCGCCCGGCGTGCTAACGTTTCTTATTTCTTTACTGCCCACAAGGGGCTACACACAGAGGAGACAAACAAGGACAGAAAAACGGGTTAAGTCGATTAAATCGATCCCAGTGCGTAACTGGTACTTATTTAATCGACCCCGAAAGGATGAAAGGCAAAGTCGGCCTCGGCGGAATTTGAACTCAACGTAGCGGCAGACGAAATATCACTAAGTATTTCGCCCGGCGTGCTAAGGTTTCTTCCAGCTCGCCGACTTACATCGTGAAAAAGAATGCCAAAACCAATGTAAATCTTTAAAAATTCCCTAGTACTAAATTCTTGATAGCAATCATTCACACCTTATTTGGCAATTTTCACCAAACGGTAAACAAAGGTAAAAGTAAATGGAATAAAGATATTGGCAGGGGATAATTCTTTTTGAGACATCGTATCATATGTTATATTCAAAGATATCACACCCACAAATCGCTCGTATATGAGTGTGTGGGTGTTTTGAGTATTGATTTATATGATATAAAGCAAGGCGACTTCTGCCATAGGCACTTCAGTAGATCGTATAATCATTGATGTGCAAAGTCTACCAAAGGACCGAGAGATGAAAGAGCATTGCAAGATTTTATCACTGTTTATCTCAAGTAAGAATATATACACACTTACAACGCATCATTTTACTAAATCGAACACGTTTTTGTTTTTGTAAACAAATTAAACAAACGCATATGTCTCCGTGAATAAACATAAGTGAATAACTTTGCATATATATATATATATATATATATACACGCACACACGCACACACACATATATTCTTATATATTATTAACAAATACATATAGGATTCCATAAAAAAAACTTAACTGAAACTATCCATACAGTTATAAAGAGTCGAGAAAAAACCCTCTATGAATTTGTAATAATTATAACCAAAACGTGTGATAAATCCAATGAGATCAAGTGATAGAAACCTTTGTAGCGTCAAGGTAATGCAGACTGGTGTGAATCCTGTCTTTTCCCTCCGTTGTATTTCTGATAATCATCAGAGTCTCTACATGACTTACATATGCATGCTTGTGCGTGTATGACATTGAAATTATTGTATTTTTGTATTTTCTTAAGAAAAGTTTAGTGCATGTTGCGTGTGGGGAAGTTTGTGAATAGTTCAATAAGTAGAAAAATCTAAGGAGAGGTAATTGGTGATCGTTATTATTAGGAGACAGGAGGTGGTAATTGCTCATCTTTCGGGGAGGGGATGAGTAAATATATATACACAAAAAATCAAAAGCTAAAGTAGTGAGGTGAAATATGTACAGTGATAGGTATGTGATCATGAATTAAAATATAAATTGAGATCAAAGTTGGTTATGCGTTCATATTTAGACGTGTTCTGTATTTTTCGATGAACAAATTTTCTTTATTTAAATGTTCTTGTATAGGAACTGTTTCTTTGCACTAATAGATGGGGAAAACTGTGAAGTTTGGTTGAGTATTTATTACTTGCGCATCTCTCTATGCGTTCACTCAAATGAATCTGTCTATGTTGCGAGAACCGAATCTGTTCCTTATGTAGTGTGGTTCTTCATCTCAGCGTCGTACTTGTTTCTCCTATATAGTTATGTCCACAACCGGAGCAAGTTATAACAACTTGAGCAAGTTATAACATAACATAAACGCATAAAGAGATGTGCAGGTAATATCCAACCAAACATCACAGTTTTAAGACTTAACTATATTTAAATTTCGAAGTAGGTACTAAAATAGTTAACTTCGTAGACATCTCGTTAAACCGTAACAAAGGATTATACTATCTATACAGAAAACCGGATAAAATCACTAAATATGTTAGCAAATTCTCCAATCATTCCACCGCCATTACTAATTCTTTAGCTAAAGGTATTTCACGTAGAATTACGCAACTTTCGGCGAATGAAAATGTTTTCAATTCGTTATCCCATTATTATAATTCCGCTCTTTCTAACGCAGGATATAAATAGGTAAGTAAGAGAAATCTTGGTGACGGTATCATTCCAATTTCTGCTAATTGTGGCGAAAATATTGGCCTAAATAAAACGCTCTTAATTAACAATGAATCACTGAGAAAAAGCATGAATGTTAATATTAACCATTAAATGGGGGTATTGGTATTAGAAAGCTCAGTAGAACAGCTACAAAACGTTTGCCTCCTTGGCACGGCCAGAATAATCAGGAAAGTATTAGATAGCGGAAAAAATGGATAGCACGATACCATAATTGCAGGTGGCAAGGCCGCTACGCATTCAAGACTCCAGGAGCTCCAACAAGACCTGTGATAAAGAGAAACAACAACAACAACGACAACAACAACAACGACAACAACAACAACAACAACAGCAACGACAACAACAACAACAACAACAACAACAACAACAACAAATTTGTGGAGGTGACAAGAAACAATAAATCATATTATCTCTGGCTGCCCAGTCCTGGCTAAGAAGGAATATATTCACAGACACGACAGAACTGGGACCTATATACACTGGAAGCTATGCCCACACTATGGAATAACGACAGAAAAAAGATGGTATAAACACACGCCAGAAAAGGTAACAGAAAACGAGAAAGCAACCATTCTCTGGGATATGCCAATACACACAGATAGAGAAATTAAGGCAAATAGACCAGATATAGTTGTGAAAGATCACGAAGAAAAAAAATGCTTTCTAATTGATTTATGTATACCAGCAGATGACAACGTCTCTCTAAAAGAAATGGAAAAACTTTCAAAATACAAAGACCTGGAAATAGAGGTAACTCGAATGTGGAATCTAAAAACAGAAACAATTCCTATTATAGTAGGTGCCTTAGGTATAATAAAAAAATATTCAGACAAATACATAACAAAAACACTAGGACTTACAAATATATATAACATACAGAAAATTGCACTACTGGGTACTGCACACATTCTACGCAAAACACTTTCAATACAGTAAACATAAAAGCACCACAGCAATCCACAGCACATACCCAAGGCGCACAGAGCTGCGCTCGGTAGTAAAGTGAAAGCACGTTATAAAAATAAAACTACTGAACAATAATAATAATAATAATAAACTTGATTGTCAATATTGGGTTGTCGGTACTGTCCAGGGAATATGCACTACGCGCAATGATCTCGGATCAAGTGGGGTTATTGATAGGGCAATTAGTAACTAAGGTACCTATAGAGACAGTGACCATATCGGCAACAATACATAAAGATATAAATAAAAACACAATTTCTTCACACAAACACCAAAATAAAAATAGAAGTTCTTCACAGAAACCCCAAACTAATTATAGTGATCAGAAGTATAGAAAACATAAAGGTAAAGACGGGAATAAACGTGACGTAACATGGTTTAGCTCTCCGTTAAATTGCATAAGAAATAGTAATATGTGTAGAAGATTATTTAGCATACGGAAGCGCAATTTCCCGCCTTCACACAAATATTACCGTTTATGCTCTCATAGAAACTTTAGGGTCTCCTACTTAACCCTCCCCAATCTACGTACAATAACTACTGGCCTGAATAAGAAACATATATCCGTGGCCTGGAGAATTAATAATACCCCTAACATCACAGCTCCTAATAAAAATTGCAGTAGGAATAAAAACAACAACAACAACAACAACAATAACAACAACAACAACAACAACAATAATAATAATAATAATAATAATAATAATAATAATAATAATAATAATAATAATAATAATAATAATAATAATAACAATAACAATATTCGTCCAATCACTGCTATCTCAACCGACACTAATACTGTACACACCAATATCATCAGTGAGCATGTCCTGCCAATTAGTAGATATACTGGCATCAGTTAGCCTGCCACTGCAAGTGATAGCAGCAGTAACAACTCTGCAACAACAACTAATGGTGACAGGGGTGCTCATTCCACCAGCTTAAGCTAACACCATACCACTCCCTACAGCCCAAACACTCTCTCTATTAACTGTAAGGACCGTCCACCTACTTCCATTCATGTTGTCGATATGTTCAACACACAGACAACTAACACTTTTGCTGGAAATGTTTCCATTATACCATCCACCCCGTCCCTCTGTTGTCAGCATCTGAAAGCCAAATCTCTTACGACAATGCTCAGTACCCACATTCCCCGACCCTGGGCTTGGCAACTAATTATAATAGTACTGATCCTAGTAATATAAATCGCAGTAAGAACCGTACAAACACCGGTAACCCTCGCGAGCTTGAACTATTACGCCATAACAAAGTAGGATCGCATCCCCGTAATAATAAATTTCATGTCTTGGAAAATATTGGGTGCAATTTTTTAGACAAAATGTCATGTTCACTTTCTGGTCGATCTCTAGCAGTAAATGTAGTTTACACATGTAATTTTGTGACAGAGACAAATACTTATACTTATATTGGCTGCTCTGTAAATCTCAAGCAACGCTTACATAACTACTATTCTCCCCTTTAAATTAAAATATAGGGCAGGCAAAATTTCTCTAACACGAAGATTTGGGACATTTGAGATGGGATATCATTAAGGTCACTAAACCGTACTTAAACAGCAAATACGTTTAAAGGCTTTGCTGCATGGAGTTGTTTGAAATTTTAAAGAGATCAAATAGTGAAAATCTAATAAATAATAAACTAGAACTTCGTCTTTCCTGTATACATAAGGCTACCCGCATCTTTAAGTATTTTAAGGATATTAAATAACCTCTATAATAGCTCCTAGCATAGGGCCAATCAAATTTACTCCCTACTTAATCGCCTATGTCCTTCTAGTCTCGATCTTCTTTACCATTACTTCCTAACTACTTTTACTATACTATAGCGGCATCGTATGCTATATTGAAAGAACTAAACCTATTTGTGGTGTACCCAGTATTATGCTTTAGCGATACCTAGATGTAGCAGTCTGCTAGCCAGTTCTTTTCTATACCAAGATACAATTATTTGTGCTGCGCTTGTTAGAAAATAGATGGAACGCATTATCCAAACCTCTTACCAGCGACTATTGTCCAGAGTTGCATAACCTGATTCACACAATGGTGATTATACTATCTAATTAAATAATAACAACGTTACCTGTATAACATTCCAAATTGCTAATCATTAGATAACTCTCTACTGCTGAATTTCTTTGACATCCAATCTAATATTTCCTCAAACTCGGTACTAGGTGTAGTTTATTATATAACCCCCTCTTTCTTTGAGATCCTTAATGATAAATAGTACACTATTATTACTACAAGATATTTCCTCTCCAGGCAGACATATCCTAATATTTCAAGTGGTCTGCACTATCCCATATAACATATTCGTATCTGTTTTAGATACCTTACATTTTCCCACTATACTAGATAAATTAATCCTGCATAACACTACAATTCCTTAACAGAACTTATGATTTGATTGCCTTCGTACTCTCCCCCAGGCTTTAATAGCGAAGCACATTTGCTTCTGCATCGGACACCAGCTTTAATAGTATAAGGAAAAGTTTTAAACAAATAAATATAAAAGATATAGAAAAGCATGTCTGTAATTTAATAAAGAACAGCCAGTGGAATTTACAGAGGTCACTTGAAGACAGACGGCCGGAAAGTATAAAGATATTAGACAGCTTGGCTCGTAAAAAAAAAGATAGCATTAACAATCCATTATGAATCTATTTTATTTTAACCCATTCACACACTTTTCTACTACTTGGTAAAAGCCAACTTCGGGTTTATTTTATTTTTGTTTTATTATCACTATCACTTAAATAGTTTTGGTTTTGTTATTATCATTATTATCACTGTCAGTATAATTAAAAATACCTTTATTCTGTTATTGTTAATGTTGCTGGTACTACTACTGTGATGTTATTTTTTATTTGCTTTTGCATCACTACAGCAACATGTGTCGCTCGAATGTCGTAAAATGATAGGTGGAGAGTAACGGACATGGTATATCTGAAGAACTTGAAAAAATCCGACAGTGCTTGATCGTATTCCACTCAAGGAAGCACCCACATATAGCTGTTGCTCAAAGATATTGCATTATATTTTAATTTTAGAGAATAATCTCATGTAATCATATATAAATGTAAACCCAACAACTATAAGCTGGTGTCCGCTGCAGAAACAAATGTTGTGATTTGATATTAAAGCTTGATATTTTCCATCCTTGCGTTATATTATTGCAATATAGGTATATATGAAATGCCTGTGTGTATGTGTGTGTTCGTGTGTTTGTGTGTGTATGTGTGTCTGTGTGTATGTGCGTGCATGTGTTTGACCGTGTGTGTATGTATATGGCCTTCTGTATGTGTGTGCGCGCGTTTAAGATTAAATATAGACTTGAATGCCATTAGTAAGTTATAAATAAATATTATTCATGATTAATAAATAATGAAAGTGCTTGACCAGTGAAGTCAAATTTCTATCTTTAATTAGACCGGTGTTTATGCCAGAGATAAATAAAGAGCAGTACACATGCACTTTAATAACAGACACACAACTCACAGATTCCGATGCCAGTGACAACAACAGATGCAACAGCGAAAGTTACATAGACTATAACTATTATAATTAAACAACACGAATAATATTCAATATAAATAATGGTAATGCTTTCTTTTAATCTCACAGACTGTATGTGTTATTAAATATATTAATTTATCGTTACGGGAATATCTGTTATGTTTGATATCTATGTACTTTTCTGGAATTGCGTTGGTTACGCACATACTGATCATTATGTCGAGCATAAATTGCCAAGATGTTCAGAAATATGAATGTATTAATTTGTTCTTATGTTACTATAATTACTAGAGAATAAAGACGTTTGCGTACAGATGTACCTTACATATATTTCACTCACTCGTATAAGCGTTACAGTGGAAGCGCAATGGCCCGGTGGTTAGTGCAGCGCACTCGCGGTCATAGGATTGCGGTTTCGATTCCCAGAGCGGGCGTTGTTTATTGAGTGAAAACACCTAAAGCTCCACGAGACTCCGACAGGGGATGGTGGCGAACTCTGCTGTACTCTTTCACCACAACTTTCTCTCACTCTTACTTCCTGTTTCTGTTGTGCCTGTAATTCAAAGGGTCAGCCTTGTCACACTGTCTGCTGAATATCCCCGAGAACTACGTTAAGGGTACACGTGTCTGTGGAGTGCTCAGCCACTTGCACGTTAATTTCACGAGCAGGCTGTTCCGTTGATCGGATCAACTGGAACCCTTGACGTCGTAAGCGACGGAGTACCAACAACAACAACAACAACAATAAGCGTTACAAACTCCGGGATTCTGTGTTGCAGTATACACTGATCTTAAATACTGTGCTGTGGTATATGCTTGTCTTGTGTGTGTGTGCGTGCTTGCGCGTGTGTGTGTGTTTGCGTGTAATCTTAATTTTATTTTAAATGTTAACTTTATTATTAATTAATTTTAGTTATTCTTATTTTATAATATATTTTAACCTTAATTTTTAAACCGCAACTCTTAAATCTTTTGTTTGTTAGTTGGTATGTATTTCTAGCTTCAACACAACTAGGTTTTCCGTCTAGTAAAATTTGACCACCCTCTACAGACGACGTCTTTTATCTTTTTATACGACTGCTTCATTACCTACACATCTCACCACTCATTGGTACTCAGACATGTTAGTCTAGCATCTGCTTTATTATTTTCCCCTTACGTGTCTCTCTTTACAGTTTGTTACCCTAGTTCCTTTTGATAAGAATACTCTTTACTCGCCTTTGCACTCGTTCTCTTTAATTTTCCTCGGCAGGAATGCACCTCACTGTACTGGTTAGTATATATCTAGTACAAAGCTCTACCTATCTTCCTTACACCAGAGTATATTATTTATTCCACCTACTAATTTCTCTGGACGGAATACCCCTTCACAATATTGAATAGCATATATCTAGTACAAAGCTCTTATCTATCTTTCTCATATCAGACTGTGTTATTTATTCTTCCTCGCGGTATTTGTACAACTTTATTACTGCTAGCATTCATCTTCCCTTGCAACAAAGTACTGTATAATCATTCTTTTCTCTCACCATGGAGTACTATCTAACCTTCCTTTCTGATCATGGATTTACCTAAGGATGATCCGATCTAACTGGATTTAACTGAACCTCTCCTCTCTCTACGACGTAATGAACCACAACATCTATCATTGATGAGGTGCTTTCTTCCACTGTCTAGCGTATATCTCTCCGATGACGAGACACCCAACTTACGAAGTTTTCATCCAACATGATGTTCCAATAGCTGTGATATCCCAGAAGCGGCTGTCAGAGACTATTTTTTTTTACCGTTTGTTAAGTAGCTAAACTAAATTAAATTAAATTAAATTAAATATTCTTGTCAAATCTTGCCTAATTGTTTCTCCTTCCTCACTACTTTAACCTATACCTACTGCCTCAAAGGGAAGCCACTTCTAGGTGTTTTGAACAAGACAATCATATATCTGCAATTTCAACTGCAGCTCAAACTGGAATATTTATGGTGCGCCTATCTGAGCACAGAGAACGCATACCTATAAGTTTGAGTCACCTTGACGAAAATTCCTCCTATCCTTTACATATATATATATATATATATATATATATGGTGGTTGTCTACTCCTTAAACAGAGTTTGACCACCTCCTGCACCTAGTTGAAAAAAACCCACACAGATTGCACCTCTGATTTGCACTACCAATACCTGCAAGTAAGTTCTGCTCATTGTGGATCCTAACATGTCTTTTAAGACCCCCATTGGATTTGCAAACCCTCTGGCACACACCACATTCAAACGTGTGCACAGACATATAATCAGAATAGCTGGGTGAGGTTTGTTTTCCATGGGTTCGCAGGTGAGATTTGAGGCCAGCCAAGGACAGACATGGTCTGTCACAGACTGTGCACACAAAAAGGTCCTTGTCATTCACCTTCTCAGTCTTCACCTTTTTCCTTAAATGTCTCTTGAGCCCTGCTTGCATCATCCTGGCCTCTTCAAATGCTTTCACTCCACTC
>NC_068986.1:52157521-52158349 GCF_001194135.2 Octopus bimaculoides | reverse complement strand
ACTAACCAGATCGCAATCGTCAGCATACAAAATTTCCCTAATAAGTGAAGTAAAAACCTTCGTTTTAAACTTCAGTCGGGTCAAATTAAAAACATTCCCCGTTGTTCGATATTTTATGTAGATACCCTCCTCAGAGTTTTGAAAGGAATGTGACACCACAACGGCAAAGTATATTGCAAAGAGGGTGGGTGCATCAAGGTCTCCCTGCTTTACTCCATTTTCCACATATATATATGGAGAGAGAGAGAGAGACAGACAGACAGAGACAGAGAAAGAGAGACACAGAGAGAGAGAGAGAGAGAGCTGGACGTATAATCATGAGATGCCCGCAATTAAAAAGACAATTCTTGACACGAATCATAAACACATGATTTATTTCGCGGCGATGTCCACCAAAAGGTAAACTAAGGTAATAGTAAATAGACTGAAGATAATCACAGGAGATAATTCTTTTTGAGATAGAGTATCATATGTTACATTCAAAGATGTCACACCCATATATCGCCCACATATGAGCGTGTGTATTTTGAGTATTAATTTATATGATACAAATCAAGACTACATAATGCCACTGGCGTTTCGGCAGAACGTATACTCACTGATGTGTAAAGTCTGCCAAAGAACCGACACATGAAAGAGCACTTTGAGGTTTTATCACTGTTTATCTCTAGCAAGTTAGAATATATACACACTTCCAATGCATCAGTTTAGTGAATCGAACACATTTCCTTTTTGTAGACGAACTAAAACAAAATCACGTGATTGTGTATAAACATAAGTAAATATATATGTGTGTGTGTAGATATATATATATATATATATATATAT
>NC_068986.1:52154590-52157511 GCF_001194135.2 Octopus bimaculoides | reverse complement strand
GTGTGTGTGTGTGTGTGTGTGTGTGTGAGCGTGTGCGAGTATGCTTCCCATTTGCGTATATATGAGTATGTTACAGGTCAAGTCAACGTTAACACGTTGAAATCCTTATTCCATAAAGTATCTAATTGTTATTCCAACAGCACTAGCTACCGATGTTATAAACTTCAGTATCATCGGTTGACGTTGATTTCTTTAGTACTTTTCTATAAAAGCTTTAGAAATTCAAAACTTTGACCTTACCTATAAACATTGTTTTCAAGTCATACTTTACTTTACTGTCGACATGACTCCATCAGATATGTCTAAACAAATTACCGTATTTATAGAATTAAAGGCACTAGTAAAGATACCTCTCTCGCCAAAGCTTCAGAGCAGGTTTAAAATTACCTATAGTTTCGGTGTTCTGTGTGAAGTGGATGGCATAGTAGTCTCATCTAGACACGGTGATATTCACAAAAGCTGTTTTAACTAAATATAAACGACGTAATGGCAAACGTCGAAAATTAAACATCCTCCGCAAATACGTACGAAAATGCTTTAAGTTGAATCGATTTTACCGTTCCCGTTTGAATTGACCAAGTATATGAATACATCGATATAGTCATACATATATGCTTACATGTATGTATGCATATATCGATAAATATGTATATGTATACACACTCATACATGCATATATGTCATTGTTCAGTTTTATTTCAAGATTTCTTTCCAATAGAGAAAGAACCGGTTTCTAACCTAGATCCAAGGCTTCTTCATTGGAATTTCAACATCAACAACAGGTTATTTTTGTATGTATGTATGTATGTATATATGCAGATTTGTATGTTTTGTTTTCTGTATGTATTCTCATGCATATAGTTGCTTATCCAGACATGCTCATATATATTTAAATGATAAACTTCTGGAAAGTTTTACAGATTTTTACATTTCCAGTAGTTGATTGGATCTTTAGTCTCCGAATTAGCTTTCTCCTTTCTGGTTTTGAGAAGCCTAATTTCTCAAGATTGGTATTTAGGCAGTATGTTACACAGTCCGTAAGTATGTATGTATGTATGTATATCAATAATGCCGAAGAATAGTTACATAAACACATTTATTGTGATAAAGGTGATTCATCGTAATCGTGAATTATATAATTCCTGTTCTTTTATTCATTAAGTGGTATTAATCGCCTGACACTTTACTCTAAAGCAAACGTATATAGTGTTCTAATATCTGTTTATTAGTATCACCGTGGCTGAGCAAAATAATTATGTGTGCGTATGTGTGTATATATATATATATATATATATATATATATATATATATATATATATATATCATGTGATCACGTGATCGGTGAGACTATCGTTTGTTGTTATGCATCGCTGATCGCAATGCACTTTGCATCGTTTTAGCCGTCGAATGATGCCACCTCAGTGGCTAGGCGAGCAGGCCAATTTCCTTCTGACCAGAAGACTAGTTTCGTCGAAAGGTTACCCATTTGCAGATGAGTGGAGTAGAGTAACATAAAATGAAGTGTTTTGCTCAAGAACAAAACACACTTCTTGGTTCGTGAATCAAACCCACGATTTCGCGATTGTCAGTGCAACACCCTATTCAGACGGCCACGTACCTTCAGAAACACACGCACGCACACACACTAAGATAAACACACACACTTACATGCATACATGCAAATATCCATACATACACATACACATACATATATATATACATATTCATACATATATATACACATATATATATCTTATTATATAAAACAGGATTTGTGTGTGTGTGTGTGTTTGTGCTTGTGTGTGTGTATGTGTGTGTGTGTGTGTGTGTTCATATGTACCTTAAATTTGAAGCCAGTAAGTCTTTAAACATTATTTTATTGGGTTTAGTCTTTCGACTGTTACCATGATGGTGTAGCTCCTTCAAAAATTTAATTGATCATACTCACCTCGATACGTATTTCAATCTGACATTAATTTTATAGATCTCTGCTTGATGAACTGCTAACTTTGACATAGTGGAGCACAATACTCGATTTAACAACAAATGTAAACACACACACGTATTAGGTGCCAGAATGCCTGTGTGATTGAGAAGCTTGCTTCCCATTCACATGGTTCCATGTTCAGTCACTCTGCCTGGTACCTTGGGCAAGTGTATTTTACTATAGCTCTAGGTCAATCACAGTCTTTTGACTGAATTTGGTAGACGGAAACTGCAGAGTTGTCCATCATAAAATGATCGAAAACATGTTTATAACGAAGAGTTGTTTGCTTCATACTTCTCGTGTACCGATTCCGCCCACTAGAAACTAAGAAATAATACAATGTGGTTGTAGGTCACAGCACCCGGGCAACCCCGGAGTGCATTGCTAGTGTGCGTGTGTGTATTTATATTGCGGGAGTATGGCTTAGTGGTTAGGGTGTTGCTCTAGCGATCGTGATTTCAATTCCTAGATCGGATAGCGCGTTGTGTTCTTGAGAAAAACACTTCATCTCACATTGCTCTGCGATCCCATCGACACTTGACGCATGGCAAACCTTGAACCTATTCAGGCAAAGTCGATTTGATGGTGAGAGTGAGCTAATGTTCGTGCCGAACATTTCATTATTATAAACAAATTATTTGTGCACATTGTTCGGTAAAAGCTGAACGCTTATATGTTGTCTTCGACGGGAGAGTCTATTATCTATATAGATGCACGGTGGCCCAAAAGCAGGTTTACTGTTATCACGTAGGCACTTTAAATTTCTTTAAAACATTTTATTACATTTAAATTTCTATCTTACAATTAACTAAATTCACATAGAATATAGGTTTCATATTTTGTTTTATAATTAAGATCTAAACTGTTAATATATGAATGCAAAAGAGATAGTTGAATAACTGTAAACCTGCTTTTGGACCACCCTGTGTATATG
>NC_068986.1:52149899-52154580 GCF_001194135.2 Octopus bimaculoides | reverse complement strand
TATATATATATATATATATATATATATATATATATATATATATGCTTAAAAATAGGTACTTTCGGCCAGAGCTTGATTACGTTTAAAAATGCAATAATCCATTGACATTATCTGCAGTAAGAATCAACCTATATAGTTCCTGTGGGACCTTAAACGTCTGCTGTACTGACAGATGTACTATCTCTTTTCCAACCCACTGATTAAAAATTAAATATGAAGAAATAGACTGTACTTCATTTAAGACAATTTTCAGAGTGTCAAAATAATTTGTAATAGATACGTAGACTAGTATTACTTTGTCTCTTTTATTTCTGGTTAGGAGACATTTGAATGAAAGCTTCCATCCAATAATGTCATACTGCATTGTTCTTCTATAAAGCTTTGTGGCTTGTCTTTAATAATTGTATATGCAGTGAGGTTGTAATACAACAGTACGAATTTCAGATAGTTTTCGATGAATTGGATTTTGGTCTCGGTGTTGATTTTCCTTGGTGTTTTCACGCTTTTATTATCGACATTCCAAATACGAAAGAAAGGACGTCCATCGATTGTGATAACAAAAAACAAGCATGAATATTTCAGCTGTTTTTCTTCAATAGTTTCAACATCAATATCTCATTAGTTGAAAAGGCGGTGGACTGACTGAGGCATCAGTAGGCCGTGCAAAATGCTTAGCGATATTTCGTCCCTGATTACGTTCTGACTCTAAATTCCACCAAGGTTGACTTTGCCTTTCATTCTTTCAGGGTCGATAAAATATGTCCCAGTTTATCACTCCCCAGAAACTGCTGGCCTTGCGCCAAGATTTGAAATCAATATCTCATTAGTTAATGACATAATTTATGTGATATCGAGAAAAGTTAACGTGTATTCTTGGATATTAGTTTGAAGTTTAAGATATCTTGTACTATAAAAGGAAATTACGAAAATATCAAGGACCAAATTGGCAAAACCTCGAGGTCTGTTTCTCGGTAACGGGAGACTCTTAAACGATCGTTCGATCGACTACAAATAACAACTCCCGCCCCCAAATTAAACTCTACGTATCCTTTTTGTCATAAAACACAGACAATACGTTCGATGGCGTTGTGTGATATGAACTATGTATAAAAAGGAGGGGTGACCACAAATGGAGGTTCGATCAGTCAGAGCTAACCTGAGACTAAGCGGCAACAACAATGGCTAAAACTAAAATGCATTTCAGATTTTCATCTTTTTCTCTATGCATCGATTTCCGGTACATCAATATTGGAAGCCTGTTTTATTCCTTCATACTGTGCGCACTATAAAGCCGATGTAACAGATCGTTAGCTCTTTCATGCCGAAAAGAAATTATACATGTGCTCATCTGGCGAATGATTAAAATTTTATTCTTTGTTAATACTTCATTATATGTTACGTAATTGTTCTTTGTGTTTATTGAAAGCTTAGTCTGTAATTTTGCATTGAACGTCCTTGAAAAGCTTTTTTCATTTCAAAAGAAAAAAAAATTAAAATTAAAGAACACCATTTAAGCTTCAAAATTCTTCTGACCTCATTCATTTATTCATTTTCTTTTTTTCTGTAATTATTCTATGAATGGTTTCGGTAAATGGACTGCGGTCACGCTTGAACTCCGTATTTAACGATTTTTACTCGATGGTATTAATATCATCCTTGACACAGAGACGTATTTCTATGTGATTTTTATCTCATTGTTTGCTGTTTCTGACACGTGTATATTGATACAAATCCAATAAAGATTCTACAAGTTGTTTTCAAGCCTAATTAAATCCAAAACAAAACTAAAGAAATTAGGCTTTTCTTGAGGAATTCATTATTGGAATGAATGGGTTCGAGCAAGAAAAATATAAAGACCTTTAATAGCCTAGAAAGGAACAACCAATTAAATTATGATAGAAGGAAATTACCCGAACGCAAGTCCAATCACAACCAGAAAAAATATATATACAAACATCCACCTCAGCGTTGACTAAAATAACAATTCACAATATATTGAGGTTTTTGATTGATTTATAAAAATTGAGTATAAATGTAGGTATAGGTTTGTTCGGATAGATATTAACAGTTATTATTCTTCGATTAATCAAGTAGTTTTATAAAAGGCCCTAATATTTGCTAAGAAGAATTCTGACTTGAGTTTAGATGAAACTAATATAATTTTACCTGCTAGAAGATCCGTCATTGAATTTGAGAATAAGTTTTGAGTTAGAAAGGCTAGTTATGACGGTTTTGATATTCCTATGGGAGCCGCGTATTCCGCTCAGATTACGGTTATAGTAGGTATTTACATTCTGTTTAAGTTAGGGAGTGAGTTTTCGGAGCTTGCTTGGTGTTTATACCAAGGTGACTCTTTGTTCACCGTTAAGAATATTTCTAGTAGGAAATTGGATCTATATAGAAAGAAGTTTCACTGTTTTTTAAAATTTAGTTTCGGCTTATCTATCACCATAGTAAATGAACATGAATCTGTTAACTTCGATGTCATTTTTTTTTTTTTTTGATTACTGGTATTTAAGAACTTTATTATTTTATAGTTTTCTTCAAGGCATAATCTACAGATTTTGTTGTTGATTCTGTAAGAAGGTGCAAATGATAGGATTTTCCATTAAATTATTAAATCAATAATGTTTTTTTTCTTTTTTTTGTGTTGCCAAATTTTTTGGGGGAGTCCAATACTGTTTAATTTTCTCTGGTCCCTAAAGGTAAATTCGTGGTTCAACATTCTTGATTTGATCAGATATAATGACATTTTGAGGAATCATTTGTTATAATTGTTGCTTGGTATACTACCTTTTTTCTTTTACAATTTTTGTCTAACTTACAAGTTTGGGTCTCTAAAATTATACTTTTTATGTGTAGGAAATGTGGTGTCATTTCTAGATTTTGTTGATTTATACGGGTTGTAGCTATCAAGAGTATTTATATAGCGTTATGTTCTGGGTTTTAATTTTTGCACGTTCTATGTTCAGTTTGTGTTTTATTTTCTTAGAATTTATCTAGTTTCTTATCATTAAATGAAGATATTATGCTGGAAAGGTTGGGATTAACTGAAAATCCGAATCTGATATGTCTATTATTAAATATTTTTGCGCATCTACTGTTTTTAAAGTTTTTATTCATAATCTTTCTAATAGTTCTTATAAAGTTCGTCTTTAAACGTTTAGCGAAGGGAATTATTACCCATACAGTTTTATCAGGCTCTACCTTGGTTGAGCATTGATTTGTATTGGTTTCTTTTTGACTATGTTTTTATTATCATTATTAATTTTATTATTATGGTTATTCTTATCATTATTGTTACTCGTCTTATTCTAGCTATTCATGTTTTTATTTTTTGCTATCTTAATGTTCCTATTATTATCTTTTAATTATATAGTTCCAGTTTACGCTATGAGCATTTTAGGGTTATTTACATTACTGTGCTTAGAATGGTGATAATAATTTTTATGATTTTTGTTCTTACTATGAATTTTATTTATGTTATAATTTTCATCATGCTTAAGTTTAATTTTTATATTATTATAATTGACCTGTTAAACACGATTGTTATATTTATGATGAGTGTTGGGAATTTTTATTATTTGGTTATGAAGGTATACTGTTTCTTTATAAGCATTTAAGTCACTAGTCTTAACATTATTATTTATGTAATTATATTTAATATGATTTTTTAGCAGTGTTGTAGTTCGTATTGTTCTTAATTTCATATTTATATATTGCCTTCTTTAGTGCTATGTTATAATAGTATGTGTTTATTAAATATTTCTCCGTTAGATTATAGAAAATTTATTCTTCTCTTTGTAACGTAATGAAATCTAAGTTTTTAGTTTAATTTAAAAAAAATTTAAATTTAAATTTAAATTTTTAATTTTTAGACGTTTAATTTAGGCTTATCTGATATTGTGAAACAGAAGGAATTTTTTCATGCAATTATTTATAACTCATTTTGGTTTATTTATTTGTTTATTTGTACCGAAGGGAAACTACTCTGCTTTACTGGAAGGTAGCCATTTATAAATAAGTGAATTTCTTTTTATCTTCGTTTGAAATCATCATATTATTAACTTCGAAATATGGTATTAATTACTTTTTAGTGGATGATATATTGGTTTTTAATTAGCTAACTTAATAATTCTTGGTAGTAAATAGATTATTTGCCTCATTAACTTTATGTGTAGTTTAGACGGTTATGGCAAATGTTGTTATCAAATATTTATATATTGTGAATTGTTATTTTAATCAAGGCTGAAGTGGATTTATGTACTTTGTTTTTCTGCATTTGATTGGTCTAGCGTTTGGGTAATTTCCTTCTATCATAATTTAATTGTTTGTTATTTTATGAGCTATTAACGGTTTTATATTTTTCTAGGTCGAACTGATGTATTGCAATAATGTATTCCTGAAGAAAAGCCTAATTTGATTTCAAAAGGATTTTATTTTTTTCGCTCTGTTTTGATTTTAATTCGGCTTGAAAACAACTTGTAGAATCTTTATTGGATTTGTACCAACTTTTAGTAAAAGATCGTCTACACTTCTATTTTTTAATTTCTTTATCCTTTATTTATTGATTATACCAGTACTGAATATATATTTTTATATATTCTTTGCTGGGATTGAATCGGTGGACTTGGAAGTTTAACATCTCTTTAAAGGATTTTGCTCCTTATGTCTTATATAT
>NC_068986.1:52147979-52149440 GCF_001194135.2 Octopus bimaculoides | reverse complement strand
TATATATATATCGAGTTTGAAGTTTCTATCTCTTTTAAATATACAAATTTAAAAGTTAAAAACCTTGAAATATATATATATATATATATATATATACTGTTTCTGCCAATCATATTGTACTCATAAAGCTTTAACCACCTTGAAAGTACAGTAGAAAAGCCCTGCTCAAGGCGCTATGCAGTGAAAACAAGTCTAGATTATCATTTGCCAAGTGAAATTATTAGCCACGCAATTATATGAACGTCTTGTCGTTACTTTAGTGTCATGCATATATCACTCACATAATATAGATCTTGATATTCTTCATATTTTTCATATCATTGACAGAATGCTGTCAATAATTTTACCTATTGTTGTGAGCATATGATTTTATCTTAGCTGACTGGCAGAGTAGTTAGAGCGTCGAGAAGATTGATTTGCGGTAATTGTAATCTTTCCGGCTATTTAAGGCTCCGTTGTCGAATAAAGCAGAAGTCTACATTGCCTTTCATAGTTTTGTATTTGATGTATTTGAGAAATATAGTAACAGTCCTGTACCGGAGTCGATCCTTTCTTTCTCTTATTTTAAATTTATCGCTTACTCTTTTTCAAAAAGAATTCAGCTGTGATCAGTCCAGGAAAATGATGGAATACATGAGGTCTAAATGCAGAGGAGAGTTAAACACTATCTCTCCTAAATCTAGACAGCAAAACCGAAAGGGAAATGGAGGCTCTGGAGAATGTTTAGAAATTACATCAAAATTGAAATTTAGTATTTCTGAAGTGGAAACCTACCGATAAATTAAGGGAAATACCATAAAAGCGAGGGAGTAAATTTACTGACTGGTAAAACACAGGATTCACAAGTGCATTCCTAAAACCCTTTCAAGGGGTTGCAGGCCAAAGGCAAAGATAAGCACATAATTTTCTCTTAACTACCCATGTAGCTACTACCAACAAAGATTTTGTTAGAAATATCACTGGAAATATTAAGTTCGCTATAGTGGTGATGCTATATGCTGAAATTCAGATTATATTTTTGCTGGAACATAATCCATCAGGCTTGTTTTAAAAAAAACATTTAGGAATTTCGCTTCCTTCATTTTTGTGTTCGAATATTCTGATAATTACCTCATAATATCACAAGTCAATAGCGCTGATCTCAAATCTACTTCTAATAGCACTGATTTCAAATCTCCCTTTTAATTCTGCTTCTTTTATTTCTGATATGGTTTAAATTTTGTTTCTTATTGACAGCAATGTCAACGCCCTTACAGAATTAGTTGTGCTTCACTTCAGATGTACAGATCGCACATGGGAAAATAGATTCATTTCATAACATTCATAATGTATACTTTCAAACGGAAACTTGAACCAATCAATCAATCTATCTATCAATCAATCGCTTAATAAATCAATCGTTCAATCATTTGATAATAATAATAATAATAATAATAATAATAATAATAATAATAATAATAA
>NC_068986.1:52141841-52147969 GCF_001194135.2 Octopus bimaculoides | reverse complement strand
AATAATGATGACTACAACAACAACAATAATAGTAATAAAAATAATAACAACAACGACCACAACAACAAGAACGTAGAGTAGTGTTTGACTCCAAAAACGACATTCAAGCTACTAAATTTGCACATAACATCACTGAACTCATACGAGTGAGCACGGAAAATTGAGAAACGGAACTAAAAAGCTGGAGGGCACCCACATGGATAATTCAAAATATATTATGGTATCATTTAAGGTGATAGCCTATACACCTCTACTTGTCATTGTTTTTATTCCCATCTAAGAAGGAATTTGCTCAAACAAGGAGGGTTTTTTTAAAAAAGTAAATTACAAATTGTTTATATGACCGCAGCTATACTGGGCACCACCTAGAAGGGTTTAGTCTAAAAAATTGTACCCCAGTATATTTTCTAAATTCTACCGGTCCTCTTTGCGAAATCGCTAAGTTTCGGGGACAAAATAATACCAGTTGTAAAGATGTGGGTGACAAATACAAGCACAAACACACATATACATACACACATAGATATAAACAACACACACACATACACACACACAGATATACAAATACCCACATGCTAAATACGCACACACACACATATATATAGGTATGACAGGCTTTCAGACAGTTTTTGTCTATCAAATTCACTTACAAGTCATTGGTCGGCCCAGAATTAATGTAGAAGAGACTCGCCTAAGGTGCTGCACAGCAGGAGTGAATCTGCAATCATTTGATTGTATGGCCAGGTTTTTAACCATGCACCCAAGACTGAATGAGCGGTTAGTGAGTGCTGAGTGTGACCTGCAGTAATATACAAATTACAAGAATATCAGGTATTCATCATCACAGAGGACCAGAAGACTATTTCGAATTTATAATAGAAATGGAGAGGAGGACAGTGAGACAAGTGGTACAGGACTGAAAACCTGTTCTAACACGCCTGATAGTAAAATTTATTTGAGGACCTTCATCATAGATAGAAGAAGAAGAATGAAAAAAGGATAAAATGATAAAACCAGAGCCAGCAACAAGAAGAACAACAGTAAGCAAGTTCAAGGGATGAAAACAATGATTGCAGTTGCTACTGCTTCCGCTAGTTCCCCCCAAAGAACCACGGTCATACTGGCGAAGGCAAGAAGGTCGCTAGAACGGATGCAAAGAGAAATGCTTCATATTCAGTGCTGCCGCCACCATCAGCACCCGAACAATAACAAAAAGAACAACACTAGCAATGGCAATGGAAAAATAGTAGAGCCTCATTGAAGGTGGGAAATTTTAGACCAAATGAGGAAAGAAACAAGGGCAAAAAATGTCCCACGTTTTGTAACCTTTTTGTATGGCAGCAGGCGTTGCCCAGTTACCGAATTCGTAAATTATCTTTTTAAAGAATTATAAAACAAATGTGGTGGATCCTAAAGAGAAGCATGAGTAAGTTATGGAAGTCATTTTTCTTTCTGATAAAACACTAATTTGAATAGTAAACAACATAAATAACGGTAATCTATACTGTAAAATCTTCTCTGAACAACATCGTTAAAATATTAGGGAGGTTAAGTGGAAGCTGAGTTAATTCTTATAGGCACTAAACTATATTTGTGAATTTTCAAATTGGAATGCAAATTACTCACAAAGATATGAGGCACTAAACTCAAACCTTCAGATCCTTTTTTGTATAGCATTTCTTAGCGACAAATATGTTTTATTTTTGTTAATTTCTGGCAAAATTTTAGATTTCAAATTCTAAAGCAAGAAAACAATCTTATTTGTAATGAAGCATTCGTAAAACACACACAAATAGAAATATTGCCTATATAATATGACCTCTGTTAACTGGTATTGATTTCATGGCAGCAAATTGTCGAATTCAAACTAATGCATCATTTTGTGCGCACGCGCGTGTCTGTGTGTGTAATGTATGGATATTGCGCTGGAAGAATCAATAAAACCTGATTTTGTTCCGTCATGCAATAGTCTGATTTAATTTTTGGTAAGTATGTAAATGTTCGTGAAGATTAGCTGAGAAATTGTGAAGTTGTTTCTAGAGAAATGAATGAACATTGATGCTTGTTGATATAGGTGATTACGAACTTGTAGCCAATAACGAACAAACAAATAATGACAATCACAAGAACAACTACAATAATAATAATGATAATAGAAGCCATGATGCAGTACCAAGCAGTGGCCCTCATGGCTTTTTATCTTAACTGATTGGAAGTATTATCATGTATATGTTTTGTTTTGGTATAAAAGATGGGCCATTGTTAATAGATTGCTCAATAACAAAAAGTTGCTCGTCAGCTTTTTTTTATCTTAAGCAGATGAACATTCCCTTCGTGGCCGATGATATGTGCATCTCTGATCTCGAGCAGAAGTAGTGGGGGAGCATCATAGCCATGTGCTGAGAGAAATCCTTTGGAGTTCGAATAATTCACCTCTGGAAATATGGGTGTTTTGTTGAAGATCCTTAAAAAACCCTTATTCAGGGTTTTTTTTAGCGGGACAGGCTGTTCGATCTGAAAGAAATTTGTACTGGGCCCTATCTGCATGGTCATGCGCTGTTTCATCCGTTTTGTTTTATCATACCTAGGGAGCCTACAACAACAGGAACAGTTCTCGCTTGAAGATGCCACATTTTTTGTATTTCAATTTCCAGGTCCTTATATTTACTTAGCTTGTCAATTCCTTTACAGATATACTTTTATCAGTGGGAACATTTACATCTAAGAGTCTACAAGTATTTTCTTCCCTCTCTGGTAGATTAGCCACGATCGCTCTGTCAGTGTTGGCTGAAAAATTCTAGAGGATAGTGACATTTTTGCCTTCAACGACTGGCTCGGGTTGTTGTTCATACCAGTAAACAGGAGTGCTAATTTTGTAGTGTTTATATATTTTTCAATGTAGATACTGTCCTACCCTATCGTGTCGATTTTTGTCTTCGTTTGGTGTCGGCACAAGACATCCTGAGACGAGATGGTCTATTGTTTCGTCAAATATGTCACAGAATATACATTTAGGGTCAGAACCGTTTTGAAGAACGTTAGCCTGGTAGTTTTTTGTGAGCAAGCCTTGATTTTGTGCCGCCAATATAAAACCTTCAGCCTATGCTTTCAATACTGAACTTCTCAGCCACTTTGCAAATTTGCAAGTTCCTTTGACAATCGAGTACAATTTTTGTTGCTTTCGTGTTTGCACACAAATCGCAGCGTCCAGTCATCTCTACTAGATAAGTACCTGTTCATTGCTATTGTGGAGGTCTCATAGCACAGTTCTACTCGCATCATTCATCATCCTCCATTACTTCTAGGTAGGTACAGACGATCAACGTCTGCTTTTGGGTGGTGCATGTTCTTTGTAGTTAGTAGCCTACTTGTCTTCCTGTCCAGGCGTTGGAGCTCTGTAAGATTCCAGTTAATGATGGAAGTGCCGGGGTGTTAATGGCTTCGACGCAATGTTTAGAGTTAAGGTCAGTTTTTAGTATGAGTCTTATTCTCCTGTAATATTCCTTTCTTAAAGGTAGTGAGCTGGCAGAAACGTTAGCACGCCAGGCGAAATGCTTAGCAGTATTTCGCTTGTCTTTACGTTGAGTTCAAATTCCGCCGAAGTCGACTTTGCCTTTCGGGCTCGATAAATTAAGTACTAGTTGCGTACTGGGTTCAATCTAATTGACTGGCCCCCGCCCCCAAATTTTCGGGCCTTCATAGTAGCATGTTGTATACCATCTCCTTCGTTTATCCCCAGGTATTTGAAATTTTCTCGTGGGTCAAGCTCCTTGATGGTAGTGTCGGTATCTAATTTAATGGAAGCTGTTTGCCTCAGCTTGCCTCTTTCAAAAGTTACTTTAGCACACTTATAAATGCCAAAATTCGTCTTGATGTCATTACTGAACTCTTTAACCGTTGTCAGCAACCCTGCTAGCTCTTCGTCATTTCTAACAAACAACTTCAGATCGTCCATATAAAGGAGATGGTTTATTGTCGTATTGTAAACTTTGATCCCATACCAAGTGTTATTTAGTTCGTTTGACAGTGGGATCAGTGTCACGCAAACCAAACAAGTAATGGGGAGAGAGAGTTACCTTGAAAGATGCCTCGTTTGATGATGATGTTGTTAGTTTGGCTCATCCTATTGCTATGGTTTAGAAGTAGACACGTGTTCCACTTGTCCATGCTACCTTGTAAGAATTTGGAGGTAACAGAAGGGATTTTATATATTTCAAGAGCCTTGAGTAGCCAAATTATGTAGGACACTGTCAAACACTTTCCAGTAGTCTATCCATGCTATACTCAGTTTCTTCATATGGCTCCGGCATTTCTCTACAATCATTTTACTTATGAGTAATTGATCTTTGCACGCATAAGAATACATTTTACAGCCTTTTTGAGTTTGTGGAAGGATAGAACTCCGTTCAAGGAAAGCGGATATTCTGACAGTTAATGTGTTTCTTCTTCTTCTTCTTCTTCTTCTTCTTCTTCTTCTTCTTCTTCTTATTATTATTATTATTATTATTATTATTATTATTATTATTATTATTATTATTATTATTATTATTATTATTATTATTATTGTTCAGTAGTTTTATTTTTATAACGTGCTTTCACTTCACTACCGAGCGCAGCTCTGTGCGCCTTGGGTATGTGCTGTGGTTTGCTGTGGTGTTCTTATGTGTACTGTATTGAAAGTGTTTTGCGTAGAATGTGTGCAGTACCCAGTAGTGCAATTTTCTGTATGTTATATATATTTGTAAGTCCTGGTGTTTTTGTTATGTATTTGTCTGAATATTTTTTATTATACCTAAGGCACCTACTATGATAAGAATTGTTTCTGTTTTTAGATTCCACATTCGAGTTATCTCTATTTCCAGGTCTTTGTATTTTGAAAGTTTTTCCATTTCTTTTAGAGAAACGTTGTCATCTGCTGGTATTGATACATCAATTAGAAAGCATATGCAATGCATGCCATCAAAGTGACAAAGTGATCAAAGTGATTAACAAAGCCAAATATACGCATCATGACTTCCCGTCTCATAAGGTTACACCAACCACATGCATCACATCTTTATGTGCGCGACATGGTGACTTTATATCAAGACAAATAGCGCATGACCTTGCAGGTTGGGCCCAGTTACAATTTTTTTCATGCTGAGTAGTTCATCCCGCTCAAGGGGTCCCTGAATAAGGGTTGTTTAAGGATAATGAACGAAACACACATGTTGCCCGAGGTAAAATTCTCAAACCCCAGATATTTCCAATATATATATTGGTTAATATGTTAAAACTGTTTGCAAATGGTATAAGCATCACCCTGAGACTGTAACTGAGGGAGAAAATGTAACGATTCTTTGGGACTTTCCAGCACATACAGACAGAAACTTAAAGCTAATAAACCGAATATGTTTGCGAAAGACCAAAACATTAACGTCTCTTTATTGATCGACATTAGCATTCCTTGTGATCATAATATTTCACAAAGGAATTTGACAAGATCAGAAAACAAAGTTTGCTCATTGAAATCAAAAGAATGTGGCTTCAGAATGCGGTTACTAGAAGTGATTACAAGAGCACTTGGAGTGATCACAAAGGGAACTGAAAATTATTTGAGAAAGATCCATGCGGAAAGTGCAGAAGATTGTATTAATTAGTACGGCACAAGTATTAAGAAGAATATTGTCGGTGTGAGAACGATTAAAAGTCAATGTAAATTTTTTCCTTTGTTTGTTTCTTCCTTCTGTTCCCACTTATTACTTTCTTTTGGTTTTTCCACATGACATGATTTTGTAAATGAACAATCTTGTGAGTTTGGTCTGTCAATGCATTCAGTGAGTTTCTTTGCACTAGGAGTCGGGAAGACACTCAGCAAGAAATAGAAACAAAACTGAATGGAAAACTAATAATAATAATAATGATGGTAATAATAATAATAATAATAATAATAATAATAATAATAATAATAATAATAATAATAATAAACTAATACAAATAGCCACAAAACACGAGCAAAACAAAAAACTGTTTTCAGTATTTAAGGAAGCTGACAAATACAAACAAGAAATCAATCTACCTAACAAATACGAAGAAGAAGAAGAAGAAGAAGAAGAAGAAGAAGAAGAAGAAGAAGAAGAAGAAGAAGA
>NC_068986.1:52140155-52141125 GCF_001194135.2 Octopus bimaculoides | reverse complement strand
TAAAAGAAATGGAAAAACTTTCAAAATACAAAGACCTGGAAATAGAGATAACTCGAATGTGGAATCTAAAAACAGAAACAATTCCTATCATAGTAGGTGCCTTAGGTATAATAAAAAAATATTCAGACAAATACATAACAAAAACACCAGGACTTACAAATATATATAACATACAGAAAATTGCACTACTGGGTACTGCACACATTCTACGCAAAACACTTTCAATACAGTACACATAAGAGCACCACAGCAATCCACAGCACATACCCAAGGCGCACAGAGCTGCGCTCGGTAGTGAAGTGAAAGCACGTTATAAAAATAAAACTACTAGTAGTAGTAGTAGTAGTAGTAGTGTTGGTGGTGGTGGTGGCAGCAATAACAGCAGTAGCAGTCTTTCGGTAGTTGCATGGTAAGTACTACTTGTTTCAATCAAGATCTTTCTGCAAAGCGGCCAAAAGATTGAAGATTAAAAGAAAAAAACAAATACGTTTCTAACATAACATTTATTAACCAAAACAATAAGCACTTCGATTCATCAGTTTACCCTTTAAATTCCTATATTTGTTTGAATTATTGCTTTTGTTTTTTGTTTTTTTTTTGCTAAAACTAATATAAGTCATCATATGGTTTTGACTTTGATGTGTTACTTATTGCAAACCACATAAATGTTGATGCGAAACGCATCTTTTCCCCCTCATTTAGATTTTTATTTATATCTTTCTTTCAAATTTTGTGCATTCCGGCTTCGTTATTTCCACTTATCTTTTACTGGCTTCTTTAGATCTTTAATGCTTTGTTGATCATATGCCTTATATCTATATATATATATTATGTATATGAACAGATAGATAGATAGATATAGCCATATATATATATATATATGGATATATCTATCTATCTGTATATATATGACTCGATGTAAAGTTAAGCAATAATACATATATATATGTATGTATATATATATATATAT
>NC_068986.1:52139420-52140047 GCF_001194135.2 Octopus bimaculoides | reverse complement strand
TATATATAACATTTGATTTGTATAGACCTCTAATCTTTTTTCAATTATATACATATGTGTGTGCGTATGTGTGTCACTAAATGTGACTAGAGTGTTAGGATACGCATACATTGCTAGTAATTAGAGCTAAACCGCTCTAAGACGGTAGTTAACGCACATGAATGAAAACACATACTAACAGGGACCTTAATCGCTCGAAAAGAGCCGATCGAGAATTCTTAATACTGAGGCATCAGTTTCGACTGTTCGGATCTTTTCGGACTTGCATCACCATTACTATTTGTTTTCGTCATTCAAATAAATGGATGATTGAGCCATTCACTAATGTGTATATGTAAAATTAACATAAACAGCAGTTTGCAACGTTTCACTGAAAAGAATTACAAATATCACTAAATGTGACTAGGGTGTTAAGAAACACCTACGTTGATAGAAATAAGAGCTAAACCGTTGTAATGTTGTAGTTTTCATTCATCATGTGAGTTAACTATAGCATTAGATCGGTTTAGTTCTTATTTCTTGCAATACAGGTGTCCCATAACACTCTAGTCACATTTAGTGACATTTGAAACTCCGTTTTGGTAAAAAGTTTGAAACTGTTCATATATACATATATATATATATATA
>NC_068986.1:52135731-52139034 GCF_001194135.2 Octopus bimaculoides | reverse complement strand
TATATATATATATATATATATATATATATATATATATATGAATAATGATAGATTTTTCCCTTATGAGTTTTTTTCACGCTAGCTACTTGATAAAATTCTTGTAAAAGATTTCATCCTATTATTGAATTAATTATATATGTATATATACAGTAGCGGCCATCATATAGGTGTCAGTAAGAACAAATGTATTGAAATTATATATTCTACACATATTTATATATAACTAATATCTGTCCTTCTTGAAAATTTCAAGTGAATGGAATAAATTTTTCCTAAGTTATGAGGTAATAAATAAATAATCTTCCAAACTGCAACAGCCAAAAGTTGAGTGTCACTTAGAAAACAATGAAAAATGAAACAAAACCAAAATCGAAACCCTTACTATTAATATTTCGTGAACATCCCTTTACTATCAATGACTTCCAGACATCTGTTAGCACAGAACTGAATTAATTTCTTTGCAAAATGATGGAGCAACATTGTTCCGTTCGTTTTTCAATACTTCCCAGAGTTCATATTGGTTCTTTGGATTTCTCCTTTCTGCCCCATCTGCAATAATCTTCCAAACGTTTTCTATAGGGTTGAGAACGTGATTTCGAGGTGGCCTGTCCATGAGATCAACCCCTTCATCACTCAAAAAATCTTTGACACTCTTCGCAGCGTGAACTGATGAGGATCGGAGATGTGGAAGAGCATGCTGTCTAAGAAACTGCTTGTAGATTTCAGCGTTGTGACAGACCCTTGTAGGCGAATAAACACACATACACATATATATGTAAGTACGCATATACACACGCGCACACACACACATACATATTAATGTTTGATTTTAAGTCAATTTATGTATATATATATATATATATATATATATAATCAGCTTTAAACCGAATAACTTTTAGCAGAACATATATCTACTAAATTTTAGCTCTCATTTCACTACACAGTGAGATGGAAACAAACAAGCCATGGTGGGTTCTGTGCTCCGTAATTGAACACATCGTTGCACATTTTAAGATACCTGTCTTCTAAGCGAAGATTTTATGACTCTTTTATGAATCTTTGAACGTTAAACTGACCTTAATATCGGTCAGAAATCTAACTAACCGATCCACTAAAATGATGGTCAAATCAAATCCCCAATGCTTTATTATATTCAGGCAAAAAAAAAAAACACGTTTGCTTACTCCATCTTTCTGTAGATAAATTCCATGAAGAGCTAGATCTTACTGATCTAAAGAAGCGTAACTTAATTTAATTAGCAAACTATTGATTTGAAGACCGTATGGAAGATTAAATTGATAATAGAACTCCCAAATGGAATTTTTCTGAAATTACTAGAATCATTGCGATTGAAGAATAGTTCCACTTCTTTATGTCAGCATCAATGCTGTATAACTCATAGAAAATTGTCAAGTAAGAAATATTTGAAAGTCTATATTTACCACTATTGAGCCTTTGGAATTGCTAAATGAGACCACTTTATAGAAAGCTTTAACTCCGTAATAGTTATTATGAAAGAATGTCATATATTTTTTGATTGCAGTATTTATAACCAAAAGTCTTAAGCAAGTTAACTGTTAGCTGAGAACAATTATGTGTGTGAAAGAAATCTACTTTGATATGCATGAAAAAATTTTACGAACAAGTCACGATAGAGTTTCAAGAAAATTCACCAACCTAGTAGAACACATCTCTACTCTTAAAAATGTTTGTAGTAAGACAGATCATATTTACATAGGTTTTACAATTGTTTTTCTCGAATCAATAAGAGATCAAACGTCGGACGTTGACTATCTGATATAGATATCGTTTTATCAAGATCTATTTCTAACACCTGCCTTTTCTTTTTCAAAGAATACCAGAATATATTAGAAAAGAAGTTACGTTATATAAAATATTTTGCATGATACACAGCCATCCGTAAAATTCATGAATCGATAATGCTCAGATCGAAGAAGGATGTTAATAATGGACTTATATACAAAACACAGGAGACAGCTTTCATCTCTATTAATGCAGATCAAACAAGGGATAATTTCACCAGGACCAAGAAAATGGAAGAATCGTTTGATATCGGTTACGTAACATTTATCGCTTTCCCAGTAAACAGGCACAATTAATTGACCACATCGGCATATCAGGTGGCAAAAGTTTTCTTTTCAAACGATTGCTTTATTATCAAATACGGCATTCTTTAGCTGCACCAACCTTTTATTTGCAAAGTGCAGATTTGTGAAATCACACACACACACACAAATTATAAATTTATAGACAGACAGAGGGACAGACAGACACGCTCACAAACACGCACACACGCGCATAATAGGAACAGGAATAATTTTTTCTACGATATTAAAAGAATAAGTTCAATGTGCAATGCTTAGCAAGGGACCGAAGTAAACGGAAGAATTGAAGTAGCGACTGATATAGAATAATATGTAAATTGACTTAAATCTAAATGAAACATAAAAAAGAAACATATACGTGAAAAAAATATATGATGCAGATTTCTGTTAGAATTTGTTTTCACATAATCATGGATGTATATCCAGTGATAAAAAGAGTATATATAGAATACACACACTCAAATATCCATGTGTGTTCTTGCGTGTGTGTGCGTGTGTGTGCGCACATTCGTATGTTTGTGTGTGTATGCATATTTGTTTGTACAGGAAGCGTATATTCATATTGCTATCATACAAAATATGTAATCTTATTACTATTCCAATAGCTTCTTTTCTGATTTCCATTTGAATTATAAATGGTGGCCTCACTACTTGGCAGATACTTTATTTTGTCACTCTGTGATGTATGAAAGACTAAGTAACCTCAACGAAATTCAAACTCTGCTCGATAGTCTATTATTTTCACTAGAACGTGACCTTGTTTTAGATATTTATTATTTCTTGTATATAGTCAGTGAATTAGCAGACTGACTTGTAGTGTTTTGTTACCCTATTCATCCATACAAATCATACATCTCACTCCCAATATTTACATTTGTTAAATATTCATTAAAAAAAAATAACGCCATTAATGTTCATGAGTTGATTTAGTCTTCTGCACAATCTTCCGTTTTACAAATATCTAACTTTGCGCCACGAAATTACGCGTCATTATTAGGCTGCGAATTAGCAGTGTTCAAATAACACTGGAACCTATCTCGTCTTGGTTGCTATAGTGTTGTGACAGTACTGAAGCTTGTTGTTGTTGTTGTTGTTGTTGTTGTTGTTGTTGTTCTTCTTCTTCTTCTTCTTCTTCTTCTTCTTCTTCTTCTTCTTCTTCTTCTTCTTCTTCTTCTTC
>NC_068986.1:52131246-52135159 GCF_001194135.2 Octopus bimaculoides | reverse complement strand
CGGAATATTTCACTTTTCACAAAAAGATCTGCGTTTTAGTCTCATGCTTTAACTTGTCGAAGGCATACAATCTGTATTGGAGCCAACGAGAGAGCTACTACTACGTGGTCGTTCGACCCAATAGATATATCAATCAAATTTCCCTCAAATCACACTTCTATTTTGGAAAGGTACTCGTCGGATAATGTCATCCGAAGAATCCTTACATGCGAAGAAGTTGGGATGGTTACGGTTAGAATGCCTGCTCGTTAAAAGTTTATTTCAGACAAAATAACATCGATTATAACAACAACAAAGTTTGTAAGTAGTAGTTGGACATAACTACCAAGGGGCCACCAAAATGGTATATATATAATTACCTACCCCGCTGTTTTTGTTAAAAGTTTCCAAGAAAGAAGGAAATGGAAGCATTATTGACTTTAAAACGTTCATAAAAAACATCGAGTTAGGGAAAAACTTCTATTAAGCCACTTAGCCTGTCAACTGTCTCTGTTTTCTTAAATGTTTATAAGAACGATGGAAATAAATAAAAGGTAAGATAATTTTAACTTATTTAAAAGATAGCAAAAATTCTAAAGTAAGGAAATGTAGGCGTATTTTGATTTGCTGCCAATTAGACATAACAGTCTGATTGTGGCAGACCAAGTTGGTACTCTTCAATTACGTGTTTTGAGTCTGCGAATATATTTTGGGGGAAGATGGCGACATCAAGTCGTAAGGAATGAAAATATGAAGATGAAAAATTAGAATTTTTAAGCCATCAATGGAGAAAGACTTTTGCATTCATTGTTACAAGAGATGAATCTTCGATTCTTACTTGCCACGTGCCATTCAGTCGCTTTAAAGTTAGCAATATGATTCCTACAATGAATCAAATCACAAAACTATTTCGAATGATTATTCGTGAAAATTTTGAAGGTAAATATATTAACGGTGTTAAAGTAATCAGTAAGACAATAATAACAACGTTCAGTTAAAAATCCGACAGAGTATAGCTGGAGTTTGTTTTATTAGGTCATATGTATTATTAGTGCTAAACGTCTATATTAACAGCGAATTTGCTGAGTAAAGTATTACTAAAGAAGATGCAGGATTTGTTAAAACAAAACAAGAAACTGCAGCGGCTAGTAGCACAAACACCAGTTATTACGCTATACTACAGAGAGGTGTATATTCCAGATCAGTGCTGAAATTTTAGGCAAAATGCCAGATGGTTTGAAGCAACTCTCTTGCCTGTAACTTACCTGTTGACAAATCTACAGGTATGCCAGTCGACCCACAACTGACAGTATTTATTCGTTACGTTTCCCCTACTGTGAAAGAAGAGACATTAGGCTTAGTGACATTAAAAGAAACAACACGTGGTAATTTCATTTAAAACTTCTTGACATAAGCTTAACAAATGTTGTTGTTCTACTGAATAAACTCGTCAGTGCTGCAATAGATTAAGCATCTGTAATGGCAGCGAAAATATAGGATTATGTGCACGTCTTCTTATTCCTTGCATTGTTCGTCATGAACACCTGGCAGCCAGATACTTCACGTATGAAGCGTATGAATTCTTGCTTTAAACTTGCCAATTTTATGCAGTTTTAAATGAGAAATTTCGGGAATTTTATTGAACAACAAGACCTTTAATATGCCTCTACTGCATATTGAGGTAGCTGCTAATCAGTAAACTTTTGGATAGCCTTGTATATCGTTTGGAACCAATTATAAGTTTTCAATAATTAGTCCCCAACATGAAAATGTCAAATAAATGGAAGATCTGATGTGCCTTATAGAAATAATGAACCAATTACAAAGTTCCAACTGTGCCTTCCAAGCGAAAATACAACAGCTTTCTAAAAATCAAATTCAGCTTTCAAAATAGGCGTTTTTCAAGTAACCTCTATTAATAACTTTCTCATTCAGAATAATTACATTCCCAGGTATATGAAATAAAAGACTACTAACAGGGGGGATTTTAACAAATAAATTGAAAGGGGTTTCTCTAAAATTTCTTAGTCAAGATTGATGATTTGCAGAAGCTGAAAGCTTCTTTCGGTTATCTTAAGTCATTTATGGTTGATGTCCATTTCTCGATCATCTACTTCAATATCCATCTAAAGTGGAAATGAAATTAATGGAATTACACGAGTACCTGAATTTTAAAAAATGAATTACTTACACAAACTACAATTTACTTCTGTAAAGTAGTTCAGAAAATGTCCTGAACTTAATGAAATTAGTTTAGGCTCATCTTAATTTTCAGCGCAACTTTCTGCTGTGAATCGCTCAGCTTTTTAAATCAGTTCGTAAAACTGAAGCGTCGTGGGAACTTAGAAATAAACAACCCAACGGAGCTAACCTTGAGAAACAAATAGGCTGGATCCCCAACGAATCTCAGCCAACATGGAGACACTACAAGACATCTACTAGTACTACACAGTGGATTTATTGCACTGATAATTGTAGAATTATCAACTTTTCATAAAAATAATCTGATTAGGCAGATCTTTTTACGGTGGAACCTAATTTGAATATTTCAAATATTACTATTTGGCATGTTTTTTTTTTTTTTACATATTTTCTAAAACAAATAGCATTAAAATATGTTTCTTTATCGTGTATTTTATTTTCATCTTTGGAAGTCGATGTTACTGAAATGGAACTTGGCAAACTTTGCATTGATGTTCCCTAACTTGTTACCTCATTAAATAGCTGGTATATATATTTACCTTGTGATCACTGAAATCAGAAACTAAATCATTCAAACAAGCATTTAAAAAATACATAACTAAATAAATATTATTACGTTAATATATTTCTTAGTATACGGCAGCATCTATGTGTTGTTACAGAAGAGTTGTATTCGCAAAAATCTTTCATCCTTTCGGGGAAGATAAGAGAAAGAGTTACTCAAGTATTATGATCTGATCCATGTAATCGACAAATTGCCTCACCTAATTTGCTGCCCTTGTATCAAAAGTACAAAGAATTGTTTTTGTATTATGCGCGTGTATGAGTGTGTATGTCATTATTCAGTTTGTTTCAAGATTTCTTGCCAATAGAGAAAGAACCGGTTTCTAACCTAGATCGAGGTTTCCTTAATTGAAATTTCAACATCAACAACAGAGTAATTTGTTTGTAAGTATTATGTATGTATGTATGTAGGTAAGCATGCATGTATATGCAAATTTGTATGTTTTATGTATGTATTCTCATGTATATAATTACATATCTAGACATGCTCATATATATTTAAATGTTAAACTTCTGGTAAGTTTGACAAATCTTTACAATTCCAGTGATGGATTGGATCTGTAGTCTTCGAATTAGCTTTCTCCTTTCTGGTTTTGAGAAGCCTAATTTCTCAAGATTGGTATTTAGGCAGAGTATTACATATCGCAGGGCCCAATAGTTACATATCGCAGGGCCCAAATATAACATATCGCAGGGCCCCAGGTATAAACCTGAACTTGTAATCTGGATAGAGTAACTAATTTTCACTGATCTCCAGCTTTATGTTATCATCCGCTTGGCAGCTAATTTCCACAACTGTGCTCACTTTCTCTTCTCTATCCCAAATCATTGTATCAGGTATGTATGTATGTATGTATGTATGAATGTATGTATGTATGCATGCATGCATGTATGTATCTAGAGAGAAACTGTTTCATATATATATATATATATATATATATATATATATAAGCAATGTTAATTCTCTAAATGAAGTATTAACAGTAACTGCACGATAAAGTGTAGTATATTGCCACTTAAGTGTGGCTGACCCCTAGGGGTGGATGTTACTGTTGCTTTTAGCCCCAGGAGGACATCTCCTCCAGCTGGCTTATCGACACACGACTGTGTCCTGTTTGCCAAGGGTAGTTATCCCTCTCACCAACATCTGCAGCACGAACGGATCCGG
>NC_068986.1:52128999-52130962 GCF_001194135.2 Octopus bimaculoides | reverse complement strand
TATATATATATATATATATATATATATATATATATATATATATATATATATATGGTATAAATAGTATAATATAATATATATTAAGTATATTATAACATAGATGACCCGTTAGCAATTAAAATCTAACGGTAAATTAATAAACAAGGTTACAAATAGTACCAGCATTGCATGGTGGAATAAGAGTCAAAAACGACATGAATAGCCACACAAAGCACTAACCTCATGAGTTGATGAAAAGCGAGGTAGCATGCAAAAGCACCTTATCAGAGTTCGAAATCACGTGAAACGGATGTATCTGTTTACTTCATTTTGTGAGTTTATATCACCATAGAAAGGTGCATTTGTTTGCTCTCTGGCTTTTCGTCAACTCATGAGGATAGTGCTTTGTGTGTCCACTCTTTCGTTTATTACTCTTATTTCTAGCAATGCTAGTACTATTTGTATCATTGTTTAGATAGATAGATTGATAGATAGATAGAGAGAGAGAGAGAGAGAGAGAGAGGGGAAGAGAGAGAGAGAGGGAGAGAGAGAGAGAGAGAGAGGGTATAGATAGATAGATAGATAGATAGATAGATAGATAGATAGATAGATAGATAGATAGATAGATAGATAGATAGATAGATAGATAGATAGATCTGAATATATGGCCATCAGTGAGAAATAACTTTTAATGAAGTGCAGAGTTATTATAGAATAGTATGGCAGGAAATGACCTGCATCTCACAATTAAACAAATGTATCATATGAGTGTCTATGTCATAGCAACACATTCTTAGCTAACCTTAATGGTCACAATTCATGTATTGTATAAAACATTTATTAAAATGAATGAACGTATATCAGAGCTGACTGTATTACTAACCAAAGGTTATAGTTTAATTAAATTTAGCTCTCGTGATGAATACATAAGAACTAACAGGATTCGTACAAGCGATTTTCATAGTGACAAATGGTATCACATTCTGTTGTATTATATACGAGATAACTTTAGAAGTGCTTCAAGAAACTTCAAGGCACGAGGATATAATTAAAACCAGATAGCATCTATTAAATTGCCTTTTATTTATGTATTCCTGGAATATGTTCGTAGAGAGTGAAGATCAATTAATCTATTTAGTAAAAACAGTACATAAATTTCGTAGAGATACGGCAAGGGAAGTTGTGGTAAAAAGAGGGTAGAAGTGTGATAATGAATTGTGACGGATACACACTTAAATGTGACATATTTTGAGGCATCATGTTCAATCAATGACGGTCAGCAGTTTTGAAGAGAACGGGTTTAGGTGATATTATTGATGTCTTTACATTCTTAACACTATCGAATCCGAAGGAAGGAAAGTAAAGTTGATCGTAGTGGAATTTGAACTGAAATACTGCTAATCTATCACACTTAAGGGCTTTAATAATCCTCTCTACTATAAGCACAAGGCCTGAAGTTTGGAGCAGGGGCTAGTAGATTACATCGACCCCAGTGCTCAACCGGTAATTGTTTCATAGACCCCTAAAGGATAAAAGGTAAAGCCGACTTCAGCAGAATTTGAACTTAAACGTAAAAACAGATCAAATGTTGCTAAGCCTGCTCACCAGCGTACTAACGATTCTGCTAGCTCACCGCTTTTTTTTTTAAATGAAGAAAAGATTGGTTGATTAAAGTAATAGGTTGCAAATACTGTACAAAGAAATCAGGAAAAAGGAAATTAAATCGCGGGTAGCTCTTTTCATGAAGAAAATACGTCAAAGATGTAAAGTTAATGTTTAAATCTAAATTATATGGTACAATTAAGATTAGGCAATAATACGGGGGCCATAAACATTTTCAAAGATACTGCGTGGATACCTGTACAACAGGAAAATTCGAAAACGAAGTCTACATATGTATGTGTGTGTGTGTGTAAACATATACATATGTTTACATTATGAAGAGAGAGAGAGAGAGAGAGAGAGAGAGAGAGAGAGAGAGAGA
>NC_068986.1:52126972-52128989 GCF_001194135.2 Octopus bimaculoides | reverse complement strand
GAGAGAGAGAGAGAGAGAGAGAGAGAAAGAGAGAAAGAGAGAGAGAGATGGAAGGAGGGAGAAAGAGAAAGTGAGAGAGTACTACGCCCACAAAATGTTGTTAATACAATTTAAATACCCCATCAAAAGAAATTAAAGATTTTAATTAATTGCGAAAAACGAGAAGAATCCGTTATGAAAGAAATAGTCTATAATTTCATTTTGAATGGAATTGAGAATACCGGAATCTTTTAGGAGGGGAAGAATTCAAGTAAAGACATTGAAAAACCAGGAGATTACTTCGTGAAAACAAGAGTAGTGGTAGTTTTGCAGAAAGATATGACAGTTAAACCTTAAATATAATATCAACGTACTGAGCTTTGCCATACTACAAATATATCCGAACAATGAACAAATATGAATTTCTATTTAGAAAAATTACATAACCATGATAATGTAGAACAGTGGTTTCCAAAAATGGTTCCAAAGAATGGTTCTCAACCCTTTTATTTAAATGAGTTTTCCTATGTTTAAAGATTATTTGTGACAAAGTGGATTTAGAAACTGGAGTGAAATTTGTACAAGCATCTTCACCCCAATATAATCAATATAATCAATATAATCAAGACCAGGAATTTCAAAATCCTTTCGGAATTCGTGACTACACTCGTCATAGGTGTTTCAAATTTTGACATAAGGCCAATAGTTTTAGGAGAAAAGGAGCAGTTGATTATCTAGTCCCCATTACTTAACTGCTACTTATTTTATGGGTCCAGAAAAGGATGAAATGCAAAGTCAACTCAGTCGACATTTGAACTCATGACGTAGATGCATAAAAAATGTAAGTATGGATTCCTCCACCTCGCGTTGTAATGATTTTGCCAGCTTGCTGCTTTAAGGTGACCATATAAGAGTATAAAAAATTCCATATTGCTGCAGTGAACAAGAGGTTTGAAGGAATAGGAATGATGAAATTTCAGAATTACAAATTCAAATGGGAGAAGTTATAGCTAAATATGTATTTTCTAAATTACTCTCCAATCGGGAGAGAACCTCTAAATATCGTCTGTAATCGGCGAAGAAAAGAACCAGCCTTAATAGAAATTAACACTTGAAAAAAGAATGCTCTAAAATATCTACTTTATTAGGAAACAGAACATTCAAGAGTTTCAAACATCAAAGTTAAACGACAGATGAAAAAGATTATACAATATTTCAATATTAGAAGTTCTTCCAGCTCTTGACCCCAAGCTGCTGCTGTTGCTGCTACTACAACTACTACTACAACGACGACGACGATGACCACCACCACCACCACCACCACCACCACCATCACCACTACTTCTACTACAACTAATAATAATAACAATCTTTTCTACTACAGGCACAAGGCCTGAAATTTGGTGAGAAGGAGCCACTCGATTAGATCGACCCCATTACGCAACTGGTACTTTACTTATCGACCCCGAAAGGATGAAAGGCAAAGTCGACCTCGGCGGAATTTTTACTCAGAATGTAGCGACGGGTGAAATACCGCTAAGCATTTTGTCCATTGTGCTAACGATTCGTATTTCTTTATTGCCATCAAGGGGCTAAACACAGAGAGGACAAACAAGGGCATACAAAGGGATTAAGTCGATTAGATTGACCCCAGTGCGTAACTAGTACTTAATTTATCGACCCCGAAATGATGAAAGGCAAAGTCGACCTCGGCGGAATTTGAACTCAGAACGTAACGACAGACGAAATACCGCTTAGCATTCTGTCAGCTCACCGCCATTGTGCTAACGATTCTGCCAGCTCGCCACCTTTGCGTAAAAGTGGACGAAATGCCGCCAAACATTTCACCCAGTGTGCTAAGGGCCCTGCCAGATCACGGCCTTTCAGTAATAACAATAATAATGATTTCAAATTTTTACCTCGGGGGCAGCTGAGGGGAGGGAATTAAGTCGATTACATCAACTTCAATGCGTAACTGGTACTTATTTAATCGACCCCGAAAGGATGAAAGGCAAAGTCGAACTCGGCGGAATTTGAA
>NC_068986.1:52117377-52126962 GCF_001194135.2 Octopus bimaculoides | reverse complement strand
CACCACTACTACTACTACTACTACTACAACTACTACTACTACTACTACTACTACTACTACTACTACTGTAGACACAAGCCTAGCAGTATTGCAAGATGGATATAATCGATACCATGAATCTGTCTAGACAGTAATTTTATTTTACTGACTCCGGAAAGAAGAAAAGGCAAATTTGAACTCGGCGAGATTTCAAGTCACAAAGTAAAACTTTTCGACGCTCTAGTGATTTTGCCAATTCACTGCATTAATAATGATGATCATCATCATAATCGTGATCATTACCATGGTAATAATAATGAAGCTGATTTCGAATGCCCAAGTAGTATTTATTTTATCGACCCTGGAAAGATGAAAAGCGAAGTCAACTGTCGGCGGAATTTGAACTCAGAACATAAAGAGCTGGAAGAAATGCCGCAAAGTATTTTGCTAGGCTTTCATAATAATAATAATTATTATTATAATAATAATAATAATAATTATAATAATAATAATAATTATAATAATAATAATAATAATAATAATGGTGATGATGATGATGTTGATAATGACGTTAATAATAATCATATTAATAATAATTATTATGATTATCATCATTATCATGACGATGATGATGATCATAATTATGATGATCATAATTATTATTATCAGTCAAAACATAATTATTGAATAATTATGATGAATATGCTCATTATTATCTCCTAATTATCTTCTTCGTCATTAATATCGTCAGCATTATAATCATCCTCGTTAAAATGATTTTAATTGTCATCATAATTACGACCATCTCCACTACTAACAGCTGTTGTGGCACCACCATACAGCGAACAAGATCAGCACGTCCAACATCACGATTCTATCATTATCTTAATCATCTTCACCAAACGCCGAGAGCATGTAAATATGTAACAGCCAGAAAGAGAGAAGGAAATTTGCTTTCAACAGAAGATAGCAAGCAAAGCAAGTGCATCTGCTTTTCAAATCTTTTCTATGTTTTTCATTGCTCCAGAATTAATGTTCAATATTTCATTTCTTTATCCTCCCAGCACATATGAACTATTGCTGTTTCGCCAATTCGTTTTGTTTTGCCTTACTTCTGTTCCGAGTGTTTCCCCTTCACTAAGTGTCCCTCTCACCGTTGCTAAGAATTCAAAACATTTTTAATTGTACTATGTAGGCATTATAAATTGTACTATGTAGGCATTATAAAACTTAGTTATTAGAAATGTTACATGTAGTAACAAATCTAGGTGTATGTGCAAATGTAAACGTCAACATATTCATTTTTCTTCAAAATAAAGAGAGAAAATAATCAACTACGAAACGCAAAAGAAGACTGTTTTATAAGAATTCTAAATCCGAAATTAGACTGGAAATATTCAATACTGCTATTTACAACAAGGCCTTCTATATAGAATACCCCTTAACATATGTATTTAAGAAGCTGTAAACAATGAAATCACTTATGAATTAAGAACATTTCTTTCCAAAAAGGAGAAAATAATCAACTGTCTTTCTCTCCTCTTCTAGATGCTTTTATAGATTTTTTTAAATGTAATTAATAATTTTTTTATTTAACAAAATCTTCCTTGACTCATATATGCATGTGTGTGTGTGTATTGTTTTTGTTTTTTTGTTTTTTCACAGGAGAAAATCCAATCAACAACGTAAGGTTTTGCTTTGCATGTATGTTAGAGACGCCTGCAATGTTGTAGACTTTTTCCTTGTCTTGTGCCATCTTCGATCAAAACAATAACCTTAGCGAGTTTATTATCAGAAATAGAGGATATCGTATAAGTAATTCGAAATTCTCATCTAGAATGTTGTTTTGGATGGGAGGAGTGTTTCCTCTCATTTGCTTGACTTATCTTTCTTTTCTTTTCTCTGCTGTTATTGAAACTCTACTTTGTTTCTAATAAAATTCGAAACGATTCTGTATTGTTTAGTGTAATATATAGTTTGAAATCTGCAATTCAGTTCATTATACTTTGTTGCATTTACGAAAATTATCTTTTTCATGCAATGCAGATGATATGAACAAACAAACAAAAAAAAGAAAACAAATCCCGTCCATGTAAATGTAATAAAATATACTAAATTTTCATTGCATTCGATATCTCAAATCACTGTTTCCATGAGGCAATTGATAATTTTCACAGCCGAAATTAAAAGCTGTAGCCGATTCTTTAAACTTATATAAACAGAAACATTTAAATAATACAGGCAGAAACATGCAAATGTTGTATGAATTGTATAAAGTGATAAAGCATCATCTTCATCTTAGCATGCAGAGGGAGAAAACACTTATCTGCAGTTCTGTGAATAGCCACCGGCTACTAATCGTTGATAGGACCGGACTGCAGAGTTCTTGAAGCAATATTCACCTGTATGAATGAGTTTCCCCGGAGAGAAAGATTAAACGTGTTCAGCTTCTTGGATGAAGGTTGATTTGAACTCAAGTATATTTCAAACCATTTTTCCTATATTCTTTTATTCTTTTATTCTTTTACTTGTTTCACACATTTCACTGCGACCATGCTGGAGCACCACATTAAGGGTATTTTTAGTCGAACAAATCGACCCTATTTATTTGTAAGCCGAGAATTTATTCCCTGTTTCTTTTTCCTAACCGCTAGGTTACAGGGACTTAGACACACCAGCATAAGTTGTCAAGTGGTTGTGGTGGTAGTGGGGGGACAGACACAGACGGAAACACAAGCATATATATATATACGACGAGCTTCTTTCAGTTTCCGTCTACCAAATTCACTCACAAGGCTTTGGTCGGCCCAAGGCTATAGTAGAAGACACTTGCCCAAGGTGCCACTCAGTGCTTATTTGTGTTTTTCTTTAGCACTAAGAGTCGATTATTGGTTTCCATAATGTATAAATGATCGAAATCACACCATTCTCCAAAATACGACGCCAGTTCAGTGCAGCTGCAAGGTCAGCATTTTGACGGGAAGGGGCCAGTACATAAATGAACACCTGTACTTGACTGGTACTGTATTTTATCGACCTCTGCGGGATTTGAACTTAGTACGTCAAGAGTGCGAAGAGACGCTGCTAAACATTTTGTACGACATACTAACGATTCTGTCATTTGCCGTCTGAAATATGTTTACATTTAACTTTAAAATAATTGTATTTAAATATGGGTCCATGAGATTCTAGATATCCCATGCAGATGATACTTGCAGTTTCACTTTTTTGCCATGTTTGTTATTCTGACTAATTGAAAGTTTGGGCCCCCATACTAGTTGTCAGTGTTTTTTGAGCTAAACAGAACACATCATCAAATTAGATTTCACGTGGTCCCTTATATCAAAGTAGCCAAGCAGAATGAAGTAGTTTATTTGGACTGTATTGCAGATAGTACACTCTATTTTGAGATCTGTAGTAACAGCTAGGCTGTTTTATTCATGTCATATCTGCCGTTTAGCTGAGTCAGTTTTGTTCCAGTCTCAATAAAAGAGAATCGGTTATATTAAATCATAAAGAATCTTAAAATAAGCAAGAAAGATTTATCCCGACAAACACGCAAGTTATTTGCGTTCATTGTTTGTGGTTGTCATTTATATGGCCATCCACATTTGATTGAACAGCTGAAAATTTTCATTGACACGAACATTTGCTACAAACATTATTCAATTGATTTTTCTAAAACATTAAAATATAAGTTACATCTTCTGCACTGACATATAGGTGTGTAATCTTATAAACACATTTATCTAAACTTTGCCTTCATTGATGTTTCAAATTAAAATCTGTAATATTCCATGTCGGAATTATATCTAATGTGAAGCTATATTCATAAAACTTGTGTTGTGCAATTATTATTGCTTTCGTCTGCTATCAGCATACGAAAGGATCACATTTGTTGGTATGAAGAAAACAATGGGAAAAATTATAAGTAAGCAATCATTGTTTTATTCCTATGAACAATATTATATTGTTATGAAAGCTGTATTGATGAGATATAACAATATCGAAAGCATATCTGGGGGAAAATGGGGTTAAAACAAAGCACAATATGGCAAGGAAAACTTTATTTGAGCCTTGAAGCTATGTATTATATTGAAAACGAATGCAGATGATACAATACGATTCAAACAACATATATTTTCTTGAAGGTGGTGAATTGGCAGAAACGTTAGCACGCGAGGCGAAAAGCTTAGTGGTATTTCGTCTGTCTTTACGTTCTGAGCTCAAATTCCGCCGAACTCTACTTTGCCTTTTATCCTTTCGGAGTCTATAAATTAAGTACCAGTTGCGTGCTGGGTCTCTATCTAATCGACTGGCCCCCTCCCCCAAAATTTCGGGTCTTGTGCCTAGATTAGACATATACATTTATTTTTTTTTTTTGAAAACTGTTTAAATAATTAAATCTTTTCTGGATTTGAACTCACAAACTATACTTTGTATTAAACAAGAAATGATTAATCCTACGCAACCAACCACTATAACTTTTATTTTTAATTTACACACACATGCATGCACACATATATACGTACATACGAAAGTAAAAAGATAATATCATGAAAATTATATGGGTAGTGAGTCTACGCTAGTTACTGACAATGCATGTTTGGAGCTCCTCCAATCCAGCCAACTATCATCCTATTGCTCTCACACCTAACATCTATGCAATAAATGAGACAACCATTGATAATGACTGTCTCCATCCACAGCTAGGTCTTTAGAAGGCCTCGCTTTAAAGAAACGTTCAAATGATATCCACGATAGAGTACTGCTACCACATCTAGAGCAGCGTTGCTATTACGTAGAAAGACGTCGTGGACCGCATCCAGAGAAAGGTCACTCTACTAACTGGCATCCCATCACTAACGGATACACACCAGCATATAAACCAGAAGTTAACTATCTCATCCTTCTGGTTTTCTTTTATTACTGTAATAACCAATGTTCCTCAGAGAACATGGCTAGTATCGTACATCTACTATACAGGCATACTCCATCTACTGGTCTCTCGACCCTCATCATTTTGTGTATAATCCTACTTGGTTAACATTGACTACTATGCTAAACCGTTCTACAGAAGATAAGTTATGTCTTTCCCGCAGGTACTAAACAGAGGAGTAAAGTTATCAAGCCTACTAGTCTCAGTGGAAATACAAATGTTATAGGCACTGACCCTTCTTCCAGGCTCTGTGTTTGTGTGTTTATGTATTTGTGTGTTTGTTTGTGTATGTATGTGTGTGTGTGTGTGTGTGTGTGACGTATTTGGTGAAAATTACATTAAGTGCATAGGTGGAATATGTTTGATTTATCAGAAGCCGAAGGTTTTAGAGTAACATCTTTAAGTTTCGTGTTATCGATTATTCAAACGGTTGACGCAAGAAAACAGCATAACCGTATATAAGAAAAAATATTCATAAATACATCGAAATGCGGTTAGAACCCGAAGTTTAATTGATTTTCCCGCCAAAAATAAACGTAAGAATATGTCGCACACATATTTATTCAGTTGTCTTGCGCAAAATAAGATTTTACTTATTTTGCGCAAGACAACTGAATATATCTATACACCAGAGTCATAGCAAGTTAGGAGTATGGAGTAGTTGCCTGGACTATAGGGATGAAGGGACTCAAAAGTTTCTCTAGCCTGTAAATTAACGTAAGGCGCCAAAAACACTTTTCCTGCAAGATGCAGAGAAGCTTTGCTACATCACTACCCATGACATGCAAAGGTGGCTGATATTTTCATTTCATCAATATTAATAGAACACATGAAAACCAAGGGGATGACTATTGTTAATAAAGTTACATTTCAACAGAAAACTTTTACTGCATTTTTCGTCATTGTATGACAAGCCTTTGGAGTATGGCAAATCTATCATGTTGCAAATAATTTATTTTACCTGTTAATGGAAGTATCTTCTCAATCAATTTGCAATTGAATCGTCTACGAAAAATTATCAATTCCAATCTTAAAATTGCAAAAGGTTGAAACAGAATCTCATGCTCTTAAGATATAGAAGTATCACACTTCCTGGAGCAATTAATTGAGTAAGGGCATATTCTGGGATCGTTTCGTTTTAAAATTATTAATATCATTATTTAAGCTCCAGATATACTTCGAAAGACAGACTTTCAGTAAATTACTACCTTACTTTTATTTGTAAGATAAGACTCTACTTGTTAGACTAGCTCTTCAAGAAGAAATAGATAAGTACAATTATTAGCATCGTTGCAGTTCCCAATTCTCAGCTCCCTCATATGATTCCACGTCATCAACAAACAATTCCTTGCCAAAAGGAATTAGCAATAAACAACAGAGTTCCTAGCAGACATAATATTTTTAATGTTCAAATGACAAATTTTTACAAAACTTCTACTGAATTTTAAAGTTGTTTTCGAAAGTGATTCAGTCACATTCAGAAGTAAACTACTATATCAAAGTGCATAAACATATAATAGCAATTATCTCTGTCACTGAACCACACCATAACTGATAAAGTAGTACACCACAAAGAGAGACAAGTAGTATTGGCTTCAAATTCTGAGATATGGCCAGCAATTTCGGGAGGTGAGGTTAGTCGATTATATTGCACCAACCAGTGCTCAACTGGTTCTTATTTTATTTCATCGGCTAAAGGATGAACGGCAAAGCTGACCTCAGCAGAATTTCAACTAAGCGTTTTCCCTGGTGTGCTAACGATTCTTACAGCTCGCCGCCTTTAAGGTCGACCGCAGTAGGATTTGAATTGAGAAGTTAACTCTATACTGCTGAGTAACTTATCCGGCGTGTCAACAATTCTGCCAGTTCGCCACCTTCGACCTGTTTAGTATTAAATATGGTGATATCTAAAATATTTTTATTGACACTGCCAACCACAATTTCAAGTAATGCTTAAGTCTCTAAAACAGTAGTTACGTCGTTTACTTCTAAATTAATGGCGTATTAAGTAGCAGAATTTAGTTTCCTATTTAGATATTTGTGATATTGCTGTAAAGATGTTTATGACATGTCCGGTTGTGACTTTCAGGTATATTTTTAGTTTTAACCATAGAAATATGAATGTGCTGGGAACATTTAGAGTTCGTAGCTCCTTTGTGTAATATACCTCGATAATTCTAGCACGATTCATTTTGAAGAATATCATATTAAGAAGATCTGATGTGAACGTTTCGAGTGCATCGCTCCTTGGAGGAACATTTTCGAAATCTGAATCCAAATATTTTTTTTGTTTTTTTAATAAATGCTAAACATGCCCTTTATCTCAAACTATGCATTTCCTCTTCGTTTTTTTTTTTTCCCGGTAAGACATTTAATGTAATTCCTTCTGATCGATATCAGAATATTATTACAGAAAAGATTAGAGTTTTGTGCTTCGCTTGATACCTTTTGTTTGTCGAGAGATCTGAACAACTTATAGAATAATATTTGGATGTGTGAAAAATCTATGTTTATAGAGAAGAATTACACTATACATAAAGAATATTTTATAAGAAGCTGAAAGTTCCAGAATCATTTTACATGTTTTCTCTGCAACTCATGAAATTTTCATAAATAATTATATTTTGATACGATTATGCATATTTTTGTGTATATATATTGCTACACTGCTTCTCGACTTCACATCATTCACTAATCGGCAACAACTTGTTAAAATTTCACACTCAAATGTGTAATGTGTGCGTGCTTGTACATATCCATATATCTGTATGTTTTCATGTATGTATGTATATATGTATGTGTGTATGTATGTGTGTATATATATATATATATATATATATATATATATATATATATATATATATACATACACGCATATATGTGTATGTGTGTCTAAGTGCGTGCACGTATGGGCGTCAGTGCACGTGCGTGTCCGTGTGTCTTTATGTGTATATATATTAATATATGTATGTATATGTGAGTGTATGTGTGCATATATTATCTATGTGGTAATATGCTTGAAGATGATTTTGGGACGTATGTTTCGTGCTATTAATTTTTTCTTCATCTCTTTCATCTTATACTTATTTTTACTCAACTGATATCGATTTTTTATGTACCATAAGTGCGATATTGTTCTGTGGAGATGTTTAAATCGATTGTCTGCAAACATTTGGGTTAAACTATAGAAGTAACTCTTCCTAGAGAAGACAGTGATAAAAAGTTCACGAAAGATTGCGAGGATAAGAGGATGAGACACAAATGGAGTGATTGGAAGGAAAATTTAGAATATAATCCAAAAAGAGAGAGGGTCAGCTACTTCAAGTAGTATTACTTTATGAGTAATAATGACAGACGTGTGTTAATATTCTTGTCTCAAAACTTTCTTTGAGTAATAGCAAAAGAAAGAGAATGAAAGAGAGAAAGAGAAAATGTGACATCAGGAATTGAAAGAGAGAAAACATGAGTCACAGAGTTCTTGAGGTAGACAAGTGAAAGAAAGAAGTGTTTTCTACTAGGTAGGTATATTCTTTTCTATTCTAGGCACAAGGCCCGAAATTTTGGGAGAGGGGGGCCAGTCGATTAGATCGATCCCAGTACGCAAATGATACTTAATTTATCAATCTCGAAGGGATGAAAGGCAAAGTCGACTTTCGGCGGAATTTGAAATCAGAACATAAAACAGACGAAATACTGCTAAGCATTTCGCTCGGGTGCTAACGTTTCTTATTTCTTTATTGCCCACAAAGGGCTAAACATAGAGGGGACGAAAAAGGGATTAAGTCGATTACATGGACTCCAGTGCGTAACTGGTACTTAATTTATCGACCCCGAAAGGATAAAAGGCAAAGTCGACCGCAGCAGAATTTGAACTCAGAACGTAACGGCAGACGAAATACCGGTAAGCATTTCGTCCGGCGTGCTAACATTTCTGCCAGCTCGCCGCCTTAGTACGTTTCGTACACGTAAACATTTAACTATATATGCACGTATACAAATATATATATGTGTGTGTGTGTGTGTGTATGTGTGTGTGTGTGTGTGTGTGTGTGTGTGTGTGTACGTGTGTTTGTGTGTGTCTGTGTGTCTGTGTATTTAAATGTCTACCAAATATTTAGGTAAAATAAGTATTGTAACTGTTACCAAACTAGCAAAGTTGTTTATACTTTGTTTAAATATAAGGACTTTCGTATAGGTGATACAATTTTGGGTGCATATTAATTGAAATAAGAGCCATGACGCAATCCTATATAATAATAAAACTCGATTATTATCCTATGCACATTTCGATGCAAGATCCCGACTCACTCTTGTCTGAGATAAGAAATTAAGGCCTTCCATCTCTTCAGGGCCAAGTTACATTAATTCACAACAGACAACATTATTATTTGTCTGCAATGTCTACTGTCTGATCATTCTTATCAAAGAAAAATGTTTTCCACCACATTCTGTTGATAAACGAATGTGTTTACCGAATTAGTTGTTTGATATTGCAGACAAATAATAATGTTGTCTGTTATGAATTCATGTAACTTGGTCCTGAAGAGATGGAAGGTCCTAATTTCTTATCTCAGACAAGAGTGAGTCGGGATCTTGCATCGAAATGCGCGTAGGATAATAAGCAAGTTTTATTAATATATAGGATTGCGTCATGGGTCTTATATATA
>NC_068986.1:52103887-52116668 GCF_001194135.2 Octopus bimaculoides | reverse complement strand
TATATATATATATATATATATATATATATATATGTGTGTGTGTGAGTGTGTGCGTGCGTGTGTGTGTGTGTGTTTGTGTGAAGTCGCATGACTCAGTGGTTTGAGCGTCGAGCTTACAATTGTGAGGGTGTGAGTTCGAATCCCGGACCGGGCTGCGTGTTGAGTTCTTGAACTCGATATTAGGATTCCACATAAATTGAAAGATATTCACTTAACACAACGAATGAATATTTGCGATATGCATCTCAAACCCAATGCAATCGACCTTTTTTCAAACGAATCATCACTGGTGATGAAAAAATGGACTCTATACAATAACATCAATCGAAAATGATCATGGTCTAGGCGTGCTGAACCAGCACAAACCACATCGAAATCTGAATTGCATCAAAAAAGATCATGCTCTCAGTTGGGTGGGATCACAAAGGTGTTGTATATTTTGAGCTGCTTCCAAGAAACCAAACGATCAATTCAGATGTTTACTGTGAATAACTAATGAAACTGGAGGAAGCAATCGAAGAAAAACGGTTAGAATTGGTAAATCGTAAAGGAATCGTGCTCCACCATGACAACGCTAGACCACACACGTCTTTGTTAACTCGCGAAAAATTATTGGAGCTTGATTGGGAAGTGATGTCACATCCACCATATACACCTGACCTTTCGCCATCAAAGTGCCATCTATTTCGAAGTTTTCAAAATTCCTTGAATGGTAAAACTTTCAATAATGATGGTGATCTGAAATCGCACTTGCTTCAGTTTTTGGCTGATAAGGACCAGGAGTTCTATAAGTGCAGAATCATGAAGTTGCCAGAAAGATGGTAATATGTTATCGAACAAAATGGAAAATATATAATTGATTAAAGTTCGTTGACTTTTATTTCAATGACTTTTATTTCACACTAAAAAATCGAAATTACTTTCTTGCCAACCTAATAAATGCTCAGAATATAAGGAGGTGTAAGTATTAAAAAATATGCGTTTGAGTAGCATAAAATTAAACTGGTAAAAATATATTAGAAGAGCAAAAATACGAAATGTTTGATGCCGCTTATTTGTGATATGATAAGAACATGGAGAAAAAATTAACAAAACCAAAAAAATGAAAGAAAATTTTAGAGGTATTTTAATCAGATTCTGCCATGTCATTTGGTGTCACCATAAAATCTCATGTAAGACAGATAATGCTACATTTATTTGGCTATTAATGTTGTTATTTACTGCTTCAATAGATCTGGTGGCTCTCTGTGTTGGTTGTGAGTCGTTGAAAATCTAGTCGATATATTGTTGAGCCTGAAACAATTAGTTCTATCAGGTATTCATGGATAGCGATCTTTCGGTGCTTTGACTTTAAAAATTTCAACATTAAGAACTTCAGCTATAATTTCTGAAGTGAAATTTGCCATCAGTGTATGGGTGTTTAGTATAGGAATATTTCTTTAATTTCGCAAAACTAGCTTCTTTCGTTGTATCGGTTTCTTTATTGTGCATCGTATACATTGTGTGTTGCCTATTTCGAAAATATTTAAGCTAAGTTATAACAAGTTTAGCTTGCTTTCCTCTTAATTGTGATTTATGTTTATGTTTTATTTGTTTTTTCATACATTTTTGATAGTTTGATTCCATTTTCGTCTATAACCTTTTTTTTTACATGCAAATAAAACTTGTTTCCAAAGTGTACTTCTTAGTGCCGCCGCCGCCACCACCACCACCACCACCAAGTTCATGTATGTATAATTTACATTAAATCAAAGTGCATTCGTATTCGAAACTTTTAAGATTTTCCACCATTTCATAGATGCTTTAAAATATTTCACTTAATATTCGATCTTACCTGTAAATATGTAAGATATAAAAAAAAATGGTGAGTGATAAGGTAAGTGATTTACTGTAAGTTATTTCAATCATTTGTTTTTTTTTGTTTTCATTCCATATTTGTGGGAAAAAAATTAATAACAAGAAAAGCAGTGGGAAAGAATTGGTGACTGTTTGAGATTTATTGAAATAACTTTTGGTATGATGAACGACTCCAGACATGTCGTGTCACATTTTAATGGTGATGAGGCAGCCTAGATTCAGAGACAGTTCAGTTGTGACTGTTTCGTTTCTATGTTGCTTTCTTTTTCTTTTCGTGCATATTCGAGGGAGTTGATTTTTTGTTGATTTTTGTGAATATTCGGGGGGTTCGTTTTACAAATGTACATTTTTTAGTTGGTAGAGAAATTTGACTAATATTTGTAACATGTTGAACTAACACACAGTGTTGGCTAGGTACAGGATCAGCGGCCGAATGTGAGAAGCCGAAGCAAAATAATCCCATAGGCACTGGGCCTGAAAGTTTGCAGTAGGATGTTAGTCGATTACATCGACCCTATTGCTCGGCTAGTACTTCTTTTATCAACCCCGGGAGGATGAAAGGCAAAGTCCACCACGGCGGCATTTGATCTCAGAAGGAAAGACGTAAGGATTTTTTCGGAGTGCTAACGATTCTGCTGGCTCGCTACCGCTAAAGCAAAATAATAAAAATTGAAAATTGTTTTGCTGAAAATCTAAACTATAAATGTGTTGCGTAATAATAGCAGTATAAATTTAAAATATGAAGCCCTGTAACAGTTTTAACATAGCAGAATATATTCATAAAAAAAAAAACGTCCCGGTTTTTACTATAGATTCAGAAAAAAAATCGATTTAAACTGTAAGTTTGGCATACAAATTATGCCAAATAAAATAAAGAACACGGATTTCAGTATATTCACAGCACTAATGTACAAACATGAATGCGGTAGGGTCAAGATTAAGCTACTTTTTCCTCTGGCGCCCCCAGATGATTAAACGCCAACCGTGACGTCAGTCTTCTGAAATTCCTGTGAAACACACCCCAATATAAAATCTTTTCACTCGTTTCTTTAATTTTTTTCCTCCCTATTGAAGAACAAAAATCTCATTTAAAGCTAGCATTAAAATTATGTTTTATATTCTCGAATTATTTTAGTAATATGCATTGCAGATGCATTCAAAACACGGTATAGTTATTCTCTGAAAACTGACAGTCTACTGAGCTTCACCGTTAGCTGACCATAAATATCCTATACATTATGACACGCGCGTGTGTGCATGCATGCGCGTGTGCATGATTATCATTACTTTACGACTGTTATTCCTTGTAGGTGCAGGCTAAATGGGACTTATCTAGCAGTGCTGCGCCACTGAATGCAATTCATTGTAATTTCCTCCGTGCCGTACAACTTTATAAGAGGAATTGAAGTGGTTATAAGTAGCATTATTAATCCAGGCCCAACCTGACACTTCAGATACTTCCATATCTTCTTCCGTCTTTCTGTTTTGTAGTTTCTTCCAGTTGCACAAGCTCATTCCCCCGAGGAGGCCTAACGTCACGAGTGAACCAATTACCCGCAATATGTTGCGAGATGCCGTGCTTTACAAGACCCATCGAAAACGTGCTAGCGTAGAATAGCATAATGAAAAGGATACACAGACACATACACACGCATACATAAAAACACACGATCTCACACACATGCACGCGCACGGACACACGCGCGCGCATGAACATATTCATGTATATACCATTGAGTAAGATATGATGATGATCAACTAAATTACCTTCTTTACACACGACACACAATTCCTCTGGATGGAGTTTTTCTCTCAAGTCATTTATGCCTCATCGGTCATGCATACTAACATTACATATCCAGTACAATTTACTTGCTTCACTTATTTCCAACCAGAGCATTCGATATTATTCAATATGCATATGTAACAATCAAACAATATTGATCTTTCTACACACACGTCACGAATCCGCCTCTCTCAGAAAGAGATAATCGCCTTCTTGCTAGCAGAAGTAACAACACTTTGAAATTTTCCCAAGCCTTGTTTATCCTGATTATAATTTACATTTTTAGCTAAGTAAATTCTTACCCAGTGACCGATATTATAAACTACATCTAAAAGCTTTCCAGGTATTTGAAAGAATTTAATTCTGGGAGGACTCATTCCTAAATAATACTGTCCACGTGGTTCATACGAAGATTTCTTTCGGCCTGCCTGTGATTCCATAGTGTTGCTGGTGTACCCTTAGACTTCATTGAGTACACCATATGGAATCTGATCTATTTCTTTTTGGTCTTTCAGGCATAAATTGAAAATAATGATTATTTGTACCAGTTTGTTCCAAATACAGCATTCCTTTGATGAGTTATACGTCTTCTTCTAAATTTATACAAATGAAGAAAACTCACACACACATTCACATACAGATATATGTGTGCATACACACACACACACATGCACACACAGCTTAATTTAATTCGTCCTTACTCGAAAGACACCTGCTGTTATGTCCTGTTATTTGTATTTGTGTAACGTTTCTCTGTTTTTTTTATTTCTGTCCTTGTTTTCGTATACATCCGTTGCTTTCTTCCAAGGAATGTAATGTTCTTAGCTTTTATTTTTCTTTGGGGCTGGCCAGATTGGAGCAATCTCGAGTATAACCAGCCGAAATTGCAAAGATAATCTGGAACTCGACTAAGGATAGAAAACTCCGAATGAAGCGTCCTTGTTTTCCTTGTATCGTCTGTCTGGATATTTTGTTGTCTCTTTTTTGTTTCACCTAACTGTCTGGATGTTTTGCATTCTTGTCCCATTTTTGTATTTTATATATATATATATATATATATATATATATGTATATTAATAATGATTTCAAATCTTGGCACGAGGCCACCAATTTCGAGGCGGGTACTTATTTTATCGACCCCGAAACGATGAAAGGCAAAGTCAACCTCGGCAGAATTTGATCGCAGAACGTGAAAACGGACAAAATACTGTAAATAATTGTGCCCGGCATATCTATATATACATATTGATAATAACACACATATATACATATACACACTAACATAAAGATTCTTAACTATACACTCATTCATACCTGTCCACATATATATTAGGTCGACAACAAACACTAAAAATTCATATACATACGCACCTGTACAATGTATAATTTGCACAACTCCCGTATTGCTCTTTACGTATAAAGCCTCATACTTTCTGTGCCACTTCCAGTGCTTCTACTTCGCTATTATCAACATGAGCTTAAGCAGAACAACACGTTTTTTTCTCCGTCACCACCTTTTTATTTTCTGCCTCTAAGCATTTTTAACTGCCTAACTTTCTAAAGAAGTGCTAAAGCTCAAAACATCAAAACACTTCTCAATGTTGTATTCAGCATTACTAATAATAACATTGTGTCTTCACACTGCCTTCAATGCGTTTGGAAACAGACAACGTTCTTTAATACTTCAAAGGTTGACACTTCCAAGAAATTTCAACTGGAGGGCAGGATTCAAAATCACAAGACCAGGGTATAGGACACGCGTGTGCATGTACACCTATATGTGTGTGTTATGTGTGTTTGTTTGTTTGTTTGTGTGTGTGTGTGTGTGTGTGTGTGTGTGTGTGTGTGTGTGTGTGTGTGTGTGTGTGTGTGTGTGTGTGTGTGTGTGTGTGTGTGTGTGTGTGTGTGTAGATCAATTGCTTGCTAGCTAGCTTGCTAGCCAGCTAGATAAATAGATAGAGAGAGAGAGATACATATGGATGGATGGATTGATATGTATTCGTGTGTGCGCCTGCACGCATATACTTGTGATGTTGTACTGTCGGTATAAGGAGGTTCTGTTGCATGAGACACAGTGGTTGGATGTATAGAGTAATATAATCGTTTATTGTAAGCATTTGATGAGCTTTGATTGGTTTCGAAACAGTTCTAAACTTCATAATTACGGTGTTTGTTGGATGCTGTGATGCATGGATGTCGGAAATGCTTATATTAGCTGAGTTTCAATTATATGCATATATTTGAGATTCTACTGATGTTCAGTTAGAGAAACAATCGAAGTTTTGTAATAACTTACTTTATTTATACTCGTGCTTATTAAGAAAGTAAACAAAGTAACTCCAAGACAAAAGTGAAATCAAATCCAAATAGGTAAAATATAATTCTTTCAAAAATAGAGGTAATTTATATATTGTAATTTAGAATTATGATTCGTGTGCTGAAAAGTTGTTTACGCATTGAAGCTGCTATTTGTGCTTATATCATGCCTGTTGTGAATTTAGCGATTTTCATTGTTTTTTTTGTTGCTAAACATAGAGTAAATGGAAATAGCAAGCTTATTAAAAGGCGTATAATTTATATATGTTCTCCGACTGAATAATTATGTTCATTATTAGCTCCAGTTTGAAGAATACTCTAGTAGGTTGATGGTTTTATCAGCAAGATCAAATAGTTCTTTGATCAAAGAGATCAACCACTTCATCTATTTGAATAAGAGACCGTTGATAATATTCTGAATGAAATAATATATAATACTATGTAGAAATCAATACAATTTTAGAAAATAAAATTCTGAATTAGGAAATTATAGCGATCGATTACATTTAATCATGATATAGATATGTCACTGATTTCTCACATTGGAACAAGGTCATAAAAGTGTTGGTAGATAGGTATGTTGTTGATAGTATATACGATTGAATCATCGCTGATACATATTTGGTACTTAATTGGGTTTTTTAGAAAGAGAAGAAAATAATAAGCTAACGTGATTTCAACCAAAAATGTAAAGGCATGAAATTAAAATGCCAAGCAAACTTTAGTCTGGGATACTATCGATTCCATGCTATCATTCAGGCAAAACCAACTCTCTAATCTTGCCAGCCATATTATTACTTCCCCATTTCAGGGCTCACACGAACTACTACTCAGAACTTCAGCTTCCTGGAGTACACATGTATTTGCTGTTGGTATCGAATTCCAAATGACATCAGTTTCAAAGAAGCCGCAAAGACCTTGGACTTTTCGCATACCTTAAGACAAAGATAATAAACATATAAATAATAGAAAAGCTTTCATTACCCCACCTTCCCTTTACACGGCAGCAATCGAATTTATCGTCTCTCTACCTCTTGTGCAAATAGTCCAACGGTTAACATTATAGTGAGCTTTAAGGCGGCGAGCTGGCGGAATTGTTAGCACGCCAGGCAAAATGCATAGCGGCATTTCACCCATCGTTACAATCAGAGTTCAAATTCCGCCAAGGTCGAATTTGCTTTTCATCTTTTCAGGGTTGATAAAATAAGTATCAGTCGAGCACTGAGGTTGATGCAATCGACTTAGACCCGCCACCAAAATTCCTGGCATTGTGCCAAAATTTGAAATCCATGTTACAGTGAGCGTAGCGATAGCTTAAGTAACATGAGTAGATGGCTTGAGTGCTTCATGAACTTCTACCGTCTTATATTTCATCCTTTGAATATAATTACCAAGTATATAATAGTTGAAATTATAGGACAGTTTTTCTTATAAGATAGTGATGCTAATAATACCAACCAACGATTCTTTTGCATGAAAATGTTTTATAGAATTTAAGACATCTTTGGTGGAACAACTTTTGTAAAAGTTTCTTGAAATCGCAATTAAAAGTCATAATTATGATGGTTAATAACATTAAGAAAACATTGTTCTGTTGATCGTCGAGAAAACATTAAGAAACAGAAATAACTGAAATTAATTATTTATTTTACGTTATAAATATAAAAATTAAGCATATTATAAAACAATGTAAAATTGACTGTCTCGTTTAGTTATGTAGAATCAAATTAGAAGCAATGTGGGAAATATATTAGATAGCATTTCATAGAAACTGTGATATAACTAATATGATATCGTTCATTAATTTGTAATTTTTATTTTACTATGTCTGTGCACATTCCTAATGACATGTGGATATATTGGTAAATGTATTTATATACGCACAAATATACTGTGAGAACGTTAAACATTAGCCACAATTTAAACATTAGCCACAAGTTAAACATTAGCCACAATTTTACTATCAATTCCTATCTATAACAGACTGAAAAACTTAAGAGCACTAACAATTCTGGTTTCATGTACCACATATCTGGTTTCATGTACCACATATCTCGAAGTTATTCATCGTGTGCATTTGTATAAATATGTAATGAGTTCTCTCTTACATGGAGATAATAGTACATTGTATAAACTACTCCCCACCACATACACACACATGTATATATATATATGGCAAGACATCTATGTCCATCACTCCTGAACGGAAATAGAGGTGAGTAATCTCACCTGTCCATGACTTTCACATGTTTTAACCCCTGGTGCTTTGAGAGAGTATCCTCTACTTTGACAAATCGCAGTCTATCTGCAAATACACAGGTAGCCTACGTGAAGTAACTACGGTTCATATATAAATATAATATATATGTGTGTGCTTCTGTGTGTGTGTGTGTGTGTATGTATATATGCACTTACATACATACATGTGTACATACATGCAAGGATGCCTGCATACATACAATCATACATACATATATACGCCGATGTCTATCATCGGAGCAAATAAGTATTGTCCAGGAACCTAATATCCGAATTTTTTATGAAGTTCTCTGGGGTGTTTGATCTATAGAGCCCCACCACCATCACAACCAACACATCTTCTGCTGTGGTCGAACAAATATTATGAAATATATTCATGAAGAGGATATTTAAAACACACAAGCTTAATGATATGTTTTATCTTTTGCTTGTTTCAGTTACTGGACTGCGGCCATGCAGGGGCACCGCCGTGAAGGGATTTAGTCAAGCAAATCGTCCCCAGTATTTTTTTAAAGTCTAGTACTTATTCTCTTAGCCTCTTTCGCTGAACCGCTAGGTTACGGAGCTGCAAACAAACACCGATTGTCAAGTGATTTTGGGAGACAAACACCAGAGCAAACACACACACACACACACACACACACACACATACACACACACACACACACACACACACACACACACACACACACACACACACACACACACGACGGATTTCTTTCAGTTTACACTCACAGGGCTTTGTTCGGCCCGAGGTTACGGTAGAAATAAAACACTTGCCCAAGATAACACACAGTGTGTCCGAAGCTGTTTCATTGGGAAGCAAGCCTCTTACTACACAGTTACGCCTGTCAACTACTCCTGCATTTCCAACAAACGGCTCACTTCTATAAGGTTGCCTGACACTTGATTCAAACATATTCAAACTCCCCACACTTGTTACGTGTAGAGTACAGAGTTATTCAGTTATCAGTAGTTTTGTAGTATCTCTCCTTCAACAGTGGTGTCATTATCTTTCATTGAATTTGACTATTCTGGTTGTATATTAATGTGCGAATTATTGCAGAACAACGGCGTCTAAATCACAGATTGGCATTATCATTTCTCTTAGTAGCAACTTCTTAAGTATTGTTAGATTTTAGCTGAACGTTGACACGTTGCAATAATCCGTGTTGGACAAATTGGATCTCTGACCAAATTTTCATTCTAATTATAACCAAATTCTATTTCATTAATTCAATTCACTCATTAAAATCCAGGATAAAATCGTTAATATCACTTAACCACATGTGTAATATCCATGAAATAAATCTCTATTGCCTTTATAGCCATAGCACAAAAGATAACAAAAACCAAAAAAATTTGGACTAGATATTTTAAGATATACAGTTTACATTATAATCTTTATAGTAAGATAAAGTCTTGGTGCAACGCAAATTAACACGAACAATTTAGAGATATTATTAGAGATACTACTACTACTACTACAAGATGGGGAATATATGTCAGAGTTCGCTTATATCCTAAAAACTGAATGAAAACTTCGAGAAAACTGTCTTTGATATATTGTGTCCACCCCACCCCCCACATACATACCCAGATAAGTCTTGATAGGAATACTTTTAATCAGAGATGTCCTCTGTTAGAGCTGATCTGCTGTTAAACAATAACAAAAGTTAGACGTCTGAGTGAAAAGCGATAAATCTCAGACTCCAGAAAATAAAATTGTTTAGTAGTAGTTAGATTCATAAAACTACTACTAAAACTAAAAGAAACTAATTGTGTGAAAACAATTTGTAGAAATGGAAACAAATAATTAAATAAATAATTTATTTGAAAATATTTTCTAAATATTTTCAAATATCTTATTTATTAATCAAGGAGAATGCTTTTCAAAAATATTATTAATAAATACTTTATTAGAAATCTGGATTGAATAATAATTTTTGGCAAATATTCTTAAAGATGGTGTTTAGAAAGAATGCGATAAATTTGTCATTTAAATAAGCAAATAGAATTGCAGTTAAAATTTCCAGAATGAATATTTGACGAATTTTAACTGCAATGGATTTCAATAGTCTCCAGCATATACATAATAGTAAAAAAAGGAATAAACAGAAGTAACATTGATGGTTTAGAAAATAGGGTAGGAAAGTTTCCTTACCCCTGTGAATTGTGTGTTATGAACGTACATTGTCTAAATGAAAGAGGTGTTTTCCGACGACAAGAAAGAATAATGATCAGAAATTCCAGTTTGAATCTGCCAGGAAGTATTTCGAATTGAATCGTCACGTCATTGATGGTCTACCGTTTTTTTTTTGTTTTTTTTTTGTTTTTTCGTGAAAGACAAAATTTTCTTTATGCTGGTCTTCATTATTGAATATATATTTAATTAAGCTAACATGGAAGGTTTATACGTAGGGCTTAGACTTGTTAAATATAACATGATTAAATATACCTAAGGGAAACAAGTGGGCTATGAATATCCTTACTTTTTTCTTTTATATGTCTATGAGTACTGTCTAATTTTAAGACGGCAGAATGTAATTTAAAATACATTTGGCACCTGTTTAAGCGTCTTCTCTGTAAGATGCCTCTCTGAAAAGGGAAGAGTACATTCGATAATATAATTCCAGATAGTTCTAGAGACACTACAGCTGGGTTAAAGGACGGGTGTAGGAGACAGTTAGATCGTCTGTAATTGCAAGTCTATTCACACTGGGCTGACTGCAGCTATAAAGCAAAAATAATAACATCAATCTCACTCGACTTCTCTGAATTAGCAGCCAAATTACCTTCTATCTTATAGAAGTACAGGACATATTAGATAATGTAGTCCCACATACTCTTAGAAAAGAGGTGATATTTTAATCTGGAATGCGTTTAACATTAGTCGACTAGATCGAGTAAAGAATAGTTACAAAAATTAAAATTTGATAAATCAAATTATAATGAAATGAATTAGGTTTGAATTATTATTTCAAAATAATGAAAATATGTTTACTGAATATTAACGTGTTTTAACTAAAAACTGCAACTAATTTTCTAATTTTCCCCTGCACCCCATTATTCTTCCCACAATGCGTCTTATTATAAATATATATCTACATCTACTTGTAAGTGAAGTCGCATGGCTTAGGGGTATTCGGCTCACGAGTGTACGATTCCTTATTTATGAGAAGACAATAAAGAGTTTGCGTCCATATAATTCTTTCTTTACCAAGGTGCTGGAAAAAATTTAAGCATTTTATTAAAAGTGAAAATATGTCGATTTCCTCCTTGGCCCCTTACTGCCTCACCCCAAGGAGAGGCCTACCATAAGGAGAAAAACTAGATGATAGCCATCTATGTAATGTTCACTGCCACCGTTGCTTCCAATAGGCAGTAATATTAAACGGGTGAGAGAAAATGAAGGGTACTAGGCAATGAACGCCTTGCAAAAAAGGTAACAGAACAGAACATGCATATTCCTGTTACCCTTCGCCATCTGTGGCTATTCCATTCTTCAAAACATATGCTATCTATTTTTCTACTGATGCGTTACAAATACTTTTAAATCTGCGCTGTATGGTATTTTTATCATGTTAGAAGAAGAAGAAGAAGAAGAAGAAGAAGAAGAAGAAGAAGAAGAAGAAGAAGAAGAAGAAGAAGAAGAAGAAGATGGTGATGATGATGATGATGATTATTATTATTATTATTATTATTATTATTATTATTATTATTATTATACCATTTTAAAAGAAATTCGAGGTAACATGAAGTATCTTTATGCATAATGTCTTAGAATGAAAGTCGGGTCCTTGACAAAAGTGAGTAATCATGTAGGAGCAGAAGAAAGATGCTTTCCATTTAAATATATATATATAAATAAGGATGATATTTTATAAGCTGAAAGCTTATAAGCAATCACTGTGTATTGACTAAAGAAAATAGTCTAATATTGGGGCATATAAGCCCTCCACGGAAAAAAAATGTGTTTTCTGTACGCGTTTGACTCGAGCCCACTTTTTCATGTCGCGTGTTTATATGCGTCCATATAATTCTATTTTCTTCATCATGATGTTGGTTAAAACTCAAACATTTTATTAAAAGTGAAAATGTGTCAATTGCTTCCTTGAATCCTTGCAACATCACCACTTCTGAAATCATCTCACACAAATATATATATATACCAAGGGTGATAAATTGAATATTAATTTCAATTTAAAACCAGTGGTCTAGCATATAAAAAATCTGATAATTCAGAAAAATTGTATTACATGCGCATAAGAAGGGATGACCACTAGGTGGACATCCAATATGCTTGAAAGAGGTCATCAACGACCCAACCACAAAAGAAAAATCATACTCTCCAGAAAAAAGTCAGCAAAAATACCAGAGCTTAGGCGGGCAGGACAAAATGAAAAATATATAAAAAGTAAAGAATTAATTGTGTACCGGTTTCCCCATCAAATCTTTTACTTATGTAAAATCATCTGTGGTTCGTCAGCACAATCGTTCTAAAGTCAATATAATTTGCAGAACAAATTATATTGGTTATACATATATATATATATATATATA
>NC_068986.1:52101311-52103652 GCF_001194135.2 Octopus bimaculoides | reverse complement strand
TACAACAAGGCACCGATAATTATATATATATATTCTCTTGGTTCCCTGAATTTAAAAAAATGTTACCTTGTTCAGTTAAATCACACTGCTTTGTTATACGAATAATTTTTTCTTCCAATGTATATTTGGAGTTTTCTAAGAGTCATTCCTTGCAAATAGGTACGTCTCACATCAACGTTTCGAGATATTGAAGAACATCGTTATTTACAAGAGACAAAGTGGAAATGTTATCAACATTGAAACATTACACAAAACATATACAGTCACGGTTGTCTTTCTACTGCGTTTCACTTCTTAATGACCAACAGCAGTTAGACATCATTGTGGTGTTGCAGTTATCGGTCTTTTCCCCATTTATTTGCTCTCTTGATGGGATTTTTCACTTTGTATATCACAAAAATAACTGAGATTTCGAGAAGCGTAAGTCAAATGGGCGTCAAAATGTATTTTCAATACCATATTACATCTTATATCGGCGTAGGGTCTTTGTGTTTTCCAAGAAAGTTATATAAGATACTTTTGAATGAAATCCATGGCTCAAACTCACATACGGTCATGGATGCCAGATTTCTTAATTGTGGCTCTAAGAAACTGCCTTTTTAAAATATTTCTTGTTTAAATTGCTTTGTAGATGCTTGGAAGAATTTTTATTTTTGTCAAAACCCTTAACATACTCTTGCACACGGTTTATCAAAAGGAGGTAACAATACATTGTATGAATCACTTGTTCTGAAGCGATGCTTTTGTTTTCAATTCGAGTTTAAAATATGTCTTTTTCGTCCTAATTCTCCTTATCTTTGCTATACCAAGCACACAAAAATATGGCATTTAGTATCTACAATCTATTGGCCGGGGAGCAGAGCAAAATCTTTAAGCGTCCACACGCAACCCAATAGTGGTCGTTAAAATTTATTTTCTCATGAAGTGATCAGTAGTTTTCACAAGTTTCTTTCAAATTCACTGAGTGGGTAACGGAAATACATTTGTATTTGTTTCATGTAAAAACAAGCAACCTTTATGGGTTATCGATAATTTCACAATTTTAGAGAAACCATAAAAAATTACAACTCCATAATATATTATATTGTAAGCAATCCCAAATCATCTTATTCAAAACAGTTCACCCAATTGCTGCCAGGCCCATATCAAACACTCAAGAATTAAACAATCTACTGGATATCCTTTTGAAACTATAGTGTAACATTGTTTCTAGTTTCATCAGAGATGTCATGAACTATTAATACGACATCCTAAAACGAGTAAATATAAAGATCCAGGTCAGTTTTAATGTGACAAGCCTTTACACTAATATCCGCACAGATACATGAATTGGGACTGCAGGCGATGGAATTCTGGAGAGGCTCTCAAAAGAACTCATTTTAGCAGGATTGCAATTTGTACTAGAAAACAACTACTTCTTTTTCACAACTATTATTGCCTTAAATAATAGATACGGCTATAGGTACTCATTTTTGTATTATTTGTGATAGATTTCTGAGAAGAAAAAATATCTGTCCAATATAATATTGAGTTATTTTTGTTCAGAGCTTCAAAACGTATTTAAAAGAAATTTGGAAAATATTTCACGATAATTGTTTTATATTTTGGAACAGAAATACAAATCTTAGAAGATTTTAAAAATTGATCAATAACATTCAAGAAACAATGAAAATCACAATAGAAATGAACGAAAGAACACTTGTAGTTTTAGACATCGTTATAATATTAGAAAACAAGATTATTACAACTGATCTATTCTATGTAGAAACTGAGATACATTAGTACTTAGACTTCAAATCATACCATCCATCTCTGACAAATGAAATTCCATTTAATATAGCAAGACGTATGTGTGCAATAGAAACAGACTCAGCAAGATGAGAGAGGTGAATGGAAGAACTGTAAGTATTCCTCTGCAATCAAAGACATTAAAGACAATAAAAATGTCATAACCAAGGAAAAATACATTCCTATTTCTGACTTACGGATAACTTCTCACAGCGAGAAGGGAGATCCAAACAGAAATATCATTTGGGTTCATCCGCAATTCCACAAACTAGAAATTGCATTCCACAAAATAATATCATTATAAAAATAAGTACTGCCCCAGCAAGAAACAAGAAAAAGATAAAGATAAATGCACACACACACACATATATACACACACACACACACACACATACATACAGGCATGGCTGTGTGGTAAAAGGCTTGCTTAGCAATCATATCGTTTCTGGTTGACACCTTGACCTAGTATCTTCTACTACAGCCTCGGACCGACAAAATGTTTTTGAGTGCTTTTGCGAGACGGAAAGTGAAAGACGCCTGTCGTGTATATGTA
>NC_068986.1:52100671-52101203 GCF_001194135.2 Octopus bimaculoides | reverse complement strand
TGTGTGTGTGTGTGTGTGTGTGTGTGTGTGTGTGTGTGTCTTTGTGTTTGTGGTTGCCCCCCCACTATCAGTTAACAGCCCTTGTTGGAGTGTTTATGTCCCTGTAACTTAGAGGTTCGGCAAAAGAGGACAATATACTATATACAAGGTTTAACAAAAAAAATAGGTACAGGGCTCGATTCATTCGACTAAAAGTTCTTGAAGGCGGTGTTCCAGCATGGCCACTGTCTAATGACGGAAACAAGTAAGATGTAAAAGATAAAACACACGCATACACAATCACACACATATATTGCTCAAATTTACATAAAACTAAACACGAAGACAGGTGAATAAGCAACAAATAGATGTATTAGTTTAACGCTCGAGAAGAATGAAAATGTCGTTTATGATTCAAGCCTATGCTCTTCGACAGATCGGATTAAGAGGGAAAAAAACGGAGATAGAATTTAAAAAATACGGAGAGAGGGAAAATATGTTGAGTTCAGCAGTCCAACAAATATATATATATATATATATATATATATATATA
>NC_068986.1:52097354-52100147 GCF_001194135.2 Octopus bimaculoides | reverse complement strand
TCTCTCTCTCTCTCTCTCTCTCTCTCTCTCTCTCTCTCTTTCTTTCTCTCTCTCCAAATGTATTTTCCATCTATTCTTTACCCCCTCCTCTCCGCTTTCCCCGCTGAGATACTGTTCTAAACTATACAAAGATTAGTTGTCAATATATCCGTTCTAATGCAATTTATCTCATTCGTTTGATGTGCTGTACGTTTCTAAATGTTTTTAGATTATATTTTCAAAATGATAAACATAATCGAACTGAATGTAATAAATATGATGACGATGTTACAATAGCAATGATAATGATAATAGTCATTCTTTATTTGTCAACAGGACCACTGTGGTGGCATTACTAAGGAAAATAAAATGGTGGGAGTTTACGCAGAATCGGTTATGAAAACACAGGCATGAATGAAGATCGACAGTATACAAAAGAATGAAACGGGAATCCATGACAGGGGAGACAATCACGTTGGACCAATGACACAAACTTAATAGATCCAAGTTTACCCTCAATAATAAGAGTAAGTGCCGTTTTTCAGTCGTGTTCTCCGGTCTTTAGTAATATGCTAAGACTATACCCTTCACGTGGTTTCACGTACACCATCCTCGCCCATCTAGCCACCTTTCAGTAAATTTACTGGAAGACAGCACATTCCTTTATGCTCTTGATTTCTTAAAAAGTGGAATTTCAAGAATTTGATTAAAGCTTAATCAAAGATGAAAGTGTCAGCTCTTAGTCATGGCAATCTTGTCCTGAGCACTACCACAGAGAAAAGCTATAGGAGAAACGAGCCTGACAAAAGCCAATCATATATAATCAATCTCCAGAAACCTCTGTAGAAAGCCAATCTCAGTGTAGAAAATGTTGGCAACAGATAAATATATAAATGATAAATATATAACTGATATACACAAATGATAGATAGATATATAAAAGGAAATAAACAAATATTAACTTGACCTGCAAGTTAATGACCTCTCTGTCGCTTCAGGTTATGTATTAATCTTGAGAGTTGTGACAATCAAACATCTCATAGTTTTGAATCTCACATCTAGAATCTAAAAGGTTACAAGAGATCGACTGTGTGTAATAAACTTTCAACCATAAGCTCTAATTTCAATATATCAATTTGTTTCCCAACTATGTATCAAAACAATTTAATACATAGTTTAAAAATAATGAGTTAGACAATAGAATTACGACGAACTTAGTTTGGTTCGGCAATAACAGAGCATAAACAAATCAAAAGTCAAATCAGTTTGTTTATGGTGGAAAAAAGGAAAATACTAAATTTTCGGACGCTAGCCTTAGTCTTTTTCAGAGTGTGAAGTATACAATGCTAAGCGGCATTTCTTCACAGCAAAAACATTCCATTTTTGAATTGTTAAAAAATAATGTTTGATGCAGCCTCAATTGCATCACTACTCAAGTACTGCCACAACGGTAACAAGAACATCATCACCACTGCTTTACTGGTACGCCGTCGGTTGCAACGATAAGTGTTCCAGTTGATCTGCTCGTGAAATTAACGTACAAATGGTTGAGCACTCTGGAGACACGCATAATCTTAACGTAGTTCTCAGGGCGATTCATCATGATACAGAATGTGACAAGGCTGGCCCTTCGAATTACTGTTACAACTTATTTTTTGGCTGCTGAGTGGATTGGAGCAACGTGAAATAAAGTGTTTTACTCAAAGAAACAACGCGCCGCCAGGAATCGAATCCATGACGATCGTAAGCCTAATATCCTAACCACTACTGAGGCCAGCTCCACAACCACCACCACCACCTTCAAGATGTACTCAGATGCACACCTCTAAAACAAGTCGCGAAGAGACAACTGCCACGCTATGATCGTATTCACTCTCTTTCCCTAAACATAGCCACTTCTCGTCAAGACATCGAGCCAATGCCATAGCCTCTGACCAGCTAGAAGTAGCAACGAAAATACTCTCAAGTTATCCACTAGATTAATAAAAAAAAATGTAGGATAAACGAATAGCAAGATAAAGGAGTATTACATGTGCATGTTTCTTCAAGATATTTTGAATGTACAAGTATCATAGATGTCTACTATATCAAACTGCTCGGTGACAATACAAAAACATGTAAACTTGTTAAAACTAGATGGAAAAATTCCAAATCCAGTTCCTTAATATCAAACTGTGAAATGTAGATATAACAACTTGTTGAAATACATCAGCAAATAAACCATGACGTTAAAACATACGAAATTACGGAAATAGAAGCGACATAAATAATCTCAACCGCTCTGAAATTCAGTACATCGGTTTGTATTATCAATAATAAATGTAGTGGCACAGCGGCTGTTCTCGGATTAACTTCAGCTTTCTCTTCTCCTCCTCTAGAGGTTTTACCAGAACTTCTTAAGAAGCACAAGTAGCCAGAAGCATTATACATTTGGAACAACATATTTGTAGTTACGACGGATCAACAAGCCATTTGTAGAAGTTACTATGTCAGCTACTATAGGGCTACGCAATAGCAACGAGTGGGGATTGGGTTTACTAAAAGCTTGTCTCGCTGGAAATATTGTCGCCAGAGAAAGAGTGTACCTTTTAGTTATTGGCAGAATAATTCTAGAAAAGTGTTGATTTCCTCATATTATTTGCCTACTTTTATGTACAGTCAACCTCAATTACTGCTCGGTGATTCTTTGCATTCTCTCGGAGCGATGATGTGGATTGAGGAAGAAATTATCTTATATGCTATTTAGTAATTATTCGTTGTCGAAATTTAAGCCGTTGCTCTCTCTCTCTCTCTCTCTCTCTCTCTCTCTCTCTC
>NC_068986.1:52092808-52097159 GCF_001194135.2 Octopus bimaculoides | reverse complement strand
ATATATATGAGGAATAGACAAATGGTAAGAATTTGTTAAATCCGAAACTAGTTCCTGTTTAATAATGCTTGTTTAGGTGATTTTAAATGTCTTGCCCGCTCACGTTTTTCGTATGCTGCTATATTTCATGTTGAGAACAATTTAGGTTTTAATAGACACAAGATGTGATCTACTTCTAGCGCATCAGTTGTCCACGTTAGTGGTCGACGTTATTTTTTAAAATGTACCTTAATCCCCAGAGATTGCAGATAATATTTCTGAATATCTTTGATTCTCTAGATGTGCTGGCCTACTGATAATTAGTCGATATTAATTAATATATGACTAATTACCAGATTTTACAATAATATATATATATGTATGTATATGTATATGTATATGTCTATGTATATGTGAGTATATATGTGTGTGTATATGTGTGTGCATGTGTGTGTGTGTGTGTGTGTGTGTGTGTGTACCTACACTTACACACACATATATATTATGCTGAAAGTTTCCGATAAGTAACCATTCACCTGAACTACCTGACGGATGTTGCTATACACTGCGGCAATCCTGTCACGAAAACGAAACTGAAACTGCCCGCGGTGAGACCGGTCGCCAAGTATTGGTGGTTGATTCTATCGAAAGCTTCATATTGACCCATTTTCATCAGGATCCCATCCAAGCCAGCTTCTTTATCCATCTTGTCTATGATGTTTCGCGTGATATGGAAGTTGCTGTGGACACATCTGCTTGGGTTAGCGCCAATCAGTTCGCTGACGGCAAACGCCAACATCATTACTAACAGCTTGGCCAAAATTTTGAAATCTGCGTTCAGCAGCCTTATGGGTCTAGATTTTTTTTATCACCCCCGTTTGGATCTGTTTTCAGCAGGACTATCTCTCCTCGACTCACAGCATTAGTAACTCTCCCGTTCTGCTGCCAGTTGCGGTAGATATCTGCTAAGAGGCGGCTAAAAGAAGTCTGGGATATAAAGGTAAAGTTCGAAGTGCAAACCTTCCAAACCAGGCGATTTGTTTCCCAACTGCAGCTTATCCTTGCATCCTGTATTTCTGCGGCTGATTTTGCCCCTTTGCAACGGTGTCCCTCTCTTGCTGAGAGTTGCGGTATGCCGTCAAGGTAGGCACTGAAGTCCATCCTGCGTTCCGAGCTGCTATTTGTCCTAAAGAGTTGAGCGAAGTGTCGCTGAAATGCTGCAAACATTTGTTCGAACTGGAGTACCGAGTGCACATGTTGGTCCGCTAAAGACTGAATTGTGGCTTTCTTGACACGTAGCATCTCTTATACCCAGGGGCCTGTCGAGCGTTTCTTTTTCCCCTATTTCTGAGTGTCATGCCTTATCTGTGACAATGTATTCGTTGTCCATTCTCACTGCGAGTACGTTGGTTACGACACCTTTGCTAAGCGTCACTTCAAAGTGTCTAATTTTTTTTCTATTCTATACCTTTCTACCTCTAATGCCTTACTAAATCTAATGGATTCTACTCTAATTGCCCTTTTCATGGCAAACCTCCATTTGTTATTGAGGGATTTATCCCTTCAACCCCTGCTTCACTATTTCGGTAAACCGGTCTCTGTAAGCTTGGCACGCCGTGAGTGACATGTTCATCTTGAAGTAGCCAGATCCTTGCCACGGAGACATATTTAGGTCGACCGTGCAAATCACAAATTCATGGTGTATGTGTATCCGACGATATTAGAACGTGAAAAATTATGCTATCCTTATGTACTAGACTACTGACTACTGTTTCTAGATGAAACTCACATGACACTCACTATGCGGTCCGTCCATACTCTCACTAACATAGTCAGGTAATCCAATCGGTGCCTGTCAGATCGTTGAAAACGTTTGTCTCAATGTGTTCATTGAAAGTAGTCTCTGTGTATTTTTGATTATGTCTTAAGTTCTTGTTTGTGTTTATGGCCGTGAAAATCATGATGACTTGGGAGTGCGGTTCATGTTCGTCAGGAATTCAAAGTGTTTTTATTTGTTGAGAAGTATGTAATATCGATGGTGTTTGTGGTGTTGGAGATGGTGCTTTTGATGCTGATTTCGGTATTGTGTTAGAGGTGTCTATAGCAGCAGGGGTTTTCATTTGCTTTGCATGAGGCAGAAAACATTTAAGTGGTTTGTTTCGCCATAAATGTGACATATTGATTTTCTACCCTTTATTCTTACGAATATTCCAGGATGGTGTGCCCATGTCAGGAATAGCTTCGATACACCTCTTATTTGACTGTATCCATAATTCCTTTTTCTTGCCTGACCAGTTTTCTTTTCTCATGTTGTGCCCTTCAGTACTTTTTAAAAATTTTATTGTGTATGCCGTATAATACAACTAGCACCAGCATAGAGAGATGTCCACATCCGGTGGCACCTCTGCTATTTTTAATTCCACCACACACCGACCGGTGTAAGTCGGAATTAGCTACAATTCCTCACTTTTGATGGTTATTGTACTTTCTTTGGCTTTTTCTTCAGTTGAGATTCTTGGCCTTCGTCGATCGCTCCAGCTCCATTGTTTTTGATGTGATATATTTGTAGATAATAGTTTTTTTTCTAGTATCTTGTATTTCCTTTCACGTGTTTAGCAATATTGTTCTTCTATTCTTCGATATGCGCTCCTCTGGCGTCACTAAACACTTTTTGCCAAACCTTAACTTTCTCCTGTCCATGACATGCTTGTGCGAAACTGTTTCCCTTTTATTTAGAAATTGGAACGGCTGTTGCTTCTAGTGTATTAACGTTTGTGTTAGTGGTGGCGATTGCATTGCTGGTGGTTGTAGTATAGATGAGTTTTTTATTGCCGCTTGTGGTGGTGGGGATAAAGGTAGCAGTTTTCTCGCTTGTATTGTTGTGATTATTCTCTTTTGTTCTTCCTATGATGGCAATCGCAGTGTTAAAGGTTTTGCAGTGGAAAGTTAGCTTCATACATTTCCCGTGCTGTGCTTTTGTTGCTTTTATGGGTTACTGCTGTGGCTGTTACTGCTGCTGCTGCAGTTGTTGTTGTTGTTATTGTTGTTGTTGTTATTGTTGTTGTTGTTGTTGTTGTTGTTGTTGTTGTCGTCGTTGTTGTTGTTGTTACTGCTACTGCTGCAGTCATTATTTTTTACAATTTCACAGTTCTGTTTTCCTAGATGTTCATCACCATCTTTCTTTTTTAAAACACATATTGAGGGATATGTATGCTCACACAAACCCCTAAGGGCGACACCTGGACAAACTAAGCATCTTTCTAAGGTCCTAAGCATCTTTCTAAGGTCCTAAGCATCTTTCTAAGCTTATTTATAAAACGATAGTAAATGTTCAATATATAACTGTGTAACAATAAAGGTGATAAACTTACGGGAACGACGTGCAATACGTATCGTGTATCGTTAGACGAACAAACAATATAATAACAATAATTCTTTTTTACTTGTTTCAGTCATTTGACTGCGGCCATGCTGGAGCACCGCCTTTAGTCGAGGAAATAGATCCTAGGACTTTGTAAGCCTAGTACTTATTCTATCGGTATCTTTTGCCGAACAGCTAGATAACAGGGACGTAAACACACCAGCATCGGTTGTCAAGCGATGTTGGGGGGACAAACACAGACACACAAACACACACACACACACACACACATATATATATATATATACACATATATACGATGGGCTTCTTTCAGTTTCCGTCTACCAAATCCACTCAAAAGGCTTTGGTCGGACCGCGGCTATAGTAGAAGACATTTGCCCAAGTTGCTAAACAGTGGAACTGAATCCAGAACCATGTGGTTGGTAAACAAGCTATTTACCACACAGCCGCTCCAGCGCCTGTGGCTACTTACGACACAATAATGGTTTCAAATTTTGGCACAAGGGCAGCAATTTCAATGCAAGAGTAAGTCGGTTACATCGAACTAGTGTTCATGGTACTATGGTGCTCATTTTATCAACGCTGATAGGATGAAAGGTAAAGTCGACCTTAGTGGAATTTGAATAATAATAATAACAGACTGAAAAATGGCATGGAAAACCTCTCAATGACAAATACCCAAAGAAAGCGAATAATGCAGATATTGACAAAGCCCTTACCCACCAATGGCTAATGGCCTCTGGCTTGAAATCAGAAACAGAGGGGTTTATCATAGCAGCCCAAGATCAATGCCTACCTACAAAGAACTACCAGGCCAACATATTAAAGAACCGCAGCTCCCCATTATGTCGTATATGCCAACAACAAAATGAGACCATCGATCATGTTGTCTCCATGTGCAGTCTGCTTGCGCCTACAGAGTATCTCAACAGGCATGATAGAGCTGCACAATATATTCACTGGGTAATATGCAAAAACCTGAACTTGCCC
>NC_068986.1:52091360-52092444 GCF_001194135.2 Octopus bimaculoides | reverse complement strand
TAAAACAAACACATAACTTTCTTATGGTTTCTAAAACATTCTCTAGAACAACACTATGTACAAATCCAAATATATGGTACCTTAGGCATAACACCTACATGAACTTCTAACTTGTTGTCTCTTGAGGTCTCTGGGTGAGACTTGGATCCAACTTGTACAAATGCAAAGCAAAAGTCAAACATAAAATAATAATAATAATAATAATAATAATAATAATAATAATAATAATAATAATAATAATAATAATAATAATAATAACAATAATAATATGGCTGTTTTGGGTTGCTGCTGCTACGGCCGCTGCCGCAATTACTACTACTACTACTACTACTACTACTACTACTACTACTACTACTACTACTACTACTACTACTACTATTACTACTACTACTACTATATAGAAGACGCACACGATCTTGCTTTCGTAGTATTGGATATATTATCATTGCCGCTATCTTTCTTGTTGTTTAGTCCCAGGTGAGCTTAGCATTGCAGCTACGAACACCCCTCTCTTGTTTCCCCACTTATTCAAAATAAATCAAGGCGTGGCCTCTAGAGCGACTTCGGTTGCTATTTCTAGCGCCTCACACGACTATCAAGGGACAGTCCCTTCTCGTCTCATGATTAGCTGGCAGTAGTATTCATAAATATGACTAGAATAGCGGTTAACACTTTCAATTAGGCAACACAATCTCATTAAGCAGATCATTCTCGAGTATTTAGTCATCATTACATTACTATTCTCACACTACTTTACATTATCTAAACACTCATCAAAGCTGATGTATAATTAGTAAATGCACTCCTGCAGAACGCAAGCGGCGATGTCTTCAAGAGATGAAATTTCATCATTTTCAGCGGACATATGTTCCTTTACAGAAGGTAATGTTTCTATTTACAGATGTGCGGCAGCTATTTCGACTTGTCGGCTTGTTTAAAGGGCATTTGCCATCCTAAAGAAAACAACCAAATGTTGTATTATAATATATGTATGCGTGTGTATAAATACACAGACACACACACACACACAGGGAGTGAGATGCATATATATATATATATATATATATATATATATATATATATA
>NC_068986.1:52088074-52091027 GCF_001194135.2 Octopus bimaculoides | reverse complement strand
ATATATATATATATATATACATATATATATTCGAGAGTAAATCAAAAATTATCCGTACTTCAGCCAAAGCTTTATCTAGGTAGGCTGCACTGCCTTCAGCGCACGCGTGCCTTTAGTCATCTTGTAATTATACAAACGGAACTGTGACCTTGATCGCTCCTGTTTTCTTTCTTGTGTTACAGAGTAAATGCGGCTGCTCCGCTGACATTGTGCACTATGTAAGAACAGAGATCAGTGATCCGACTTCTCTAGTCTGGACGTTTTTCAGGGGACAGCACTATACTGCGAAGAATTGTGTATGAATTGATCGAGAAGTTTTAAAAATTGCCGGACAAGCGTGCGTCACGAAGAGTGATAGAACCCCTGTCAACCTCAGCCACGTTCGAGAGATGATGGTTCTGGCTAACCGACGAGTGATTATCAAGGAAATTGCATGGTTCTGCATTAGTCATGGTTCTGCATACGTGTCCGTAAAATTTTCTGTGAGGGTGGCATAAGAGCTTACCGAAGCGCACAAACGCAATCGTGTGAACATCTGTCAGCGCTTACTAGATCCTATAACGATGAATCTGAAGCTTTTTAGGAGAGAATAGTCAAAGAGGATGAAATCTGAATCCATCACTTCGAGTAAGAAATCAAAAGGCAGGGTTTGAAGTAGAAAAATCCGGAATCACCAGCGAAAAAGAAATTCAAGACTCGATTTTCCGCAGAGAAGGTGATGCAAACCGTTTATCTTTGTTTCTTTTTTCGGTGGTGGAGAAAAACTGCCTATATAGGAACATCATTTAGAAAGGGGGTCTACAGTTACGCATAAAGGCTAACGTAAAATCCAGGCAAACAAACTAAAACCAACAATTCGAACCAAACATTGACGTATATTGTCAAATCAAGTGTTATCGTTACCTGACAATGCATGCCCTCATACGGCCGCTCACATCGTTCAAGACATTTGAAAATCGGGTTTCAAGTTGGTGGAACACCCTACATACAGTCTAGATCTCGCGACTTCAGACTACCACGTCTTTAGACTGCTTAGATATCCCTTACGAGTTCGTCGATAATATATATCTCTCATCAGGTTGGGTTAATTTTCCTTGATCTTACCATCATGGAACAGTACATTATTGTCTTTATATCTTTGTTGGTCGAGCCCATTCATTCCAATAATAATTCCGGAAGAAAAGCTCAATTTTGATTTCAAAAGGATTATTTTTCGTTTTGTTTTGGAAGTAATTAGGCTTGGAAACAACTTGTACAATCTTTATTGGATCTTTCTCAACTGTATATTATAAGATCGTCTACGCTGATACTTTCTTTATTGATCATACCAATATTAAATATATAGTATTTATATATTCTTTGTTTGGATTGAACCGGTGGACGTGGATGTTCAACGTCCTTTCGAAGGATTTTGGTCCTTACTTCTTTTCACCATTGTGAAGACTTGTCCCTCTTGTGTTTTATCATATTTTGGTTCATTTATCATGTATGTGTGTGTGTATGCGTGTGTGTGCGTGTGTATGCGTGTGCTTGTGTGTATATGTGTGTAATGGCATCCAGGGTGGTGTCAGTGAGGAGAATTGCGAAAAGAATTATTTCTCTTCGTGTTACAAATGAGGTACAATAGAACAATTGAAACTTTTACACACGCATTCAAGTTGCAACCGGTAAGGACAACAACGTCACATACATTACCACAAAAATTCACCCGCAACACGAGTGACGTTAAAGAAGTCGACGGCGATAATCTCACAGATGCCAGATTTTTATTACTAAAATAGCTGGTGCTGACACCACCAAAACTGCGAGAGACATCACCGTGACGAGAAACTTTCACTCTGGTTGTCACAACTGCTATGACAGTAGCTGCGATACCAGCATCTGTAGCAAGATAAGCTTGAGCAATCATAAACAAATTAGGAAAAAATCACCAATTCCTTAGGCGTGGCTGACTCCGTTTATCGAAAATCCCGAGAAAGGAAGAGAAACTTGTGACGTATGACGCGAAGGACAAGATTACTCTATCAGAGGAATTTAGGAAAAAGAAGCTCAGGAATAAGTTAATATAGAGTTTCTGTGTTCTAACTTCCACTCACTGGAACCAATACGTGGGAGAGGATCTTTTCCCGAAGTGTTGCATGTTTGGATCGAACCTAGAATCACGTGATTGCAAAACGTATATGTTAACCACACAGCAATGATTATACACATTTGGATGCTTTGCTAGAAAACATTTTAACAATAACTTTAGTAAAATATATCGTAATTAACTTAGTGATATTTTTGGAGTTTCTAGACATCTCTATTGATCTTTCTACATGAAATCTACCGAAAGAGATAACCAATTCTCTAATGGTTTCAATGTTTTAGAGCTGCTGCCAAAAACATGTAAAAGAATTTTAAGAATTCATTGATGGAAACAATAGGAGGTTCTACGGTATTCATGCACCATAGGACTTAATGGACGTTATTGAAATATTGATCTCTAACTTCGGTATAAAAGTTATACTTTATAATACAAATAAAACTATTTCTGCGGCGTTAACCGCATAACTAGGGCTAAGTAAGTGGTAATCAGTAGAAGAATAAAATATTCGATTAGAAGAAAATATTAGTCGATGAAGGATATTATATTACTGGCGAGTTTTGGAGGCGATAGCAGGCATGTTTCTACCATATTTGGACACCATTATCCGTAGTGTACTTTCACGATAACTTGCTGAAGTGGTAGCGAAAGAAACTGGAAGAAAAATAAAGAGAAACATGTATTCCTTGGTGTGGTTTAGAATAAATAATTCTAAGATATCACTAGTCTTTTAATCAAGCGCAAAGAACGAGACTAAATGAGTGTCGGACTAAATGCAGAACAACTATCTCAATGCACTTCTTTTGTAAGTCACTTGTTAATCGATTTTGTCACCGATACAATCTATGCTAATATTCATCAGTTAAA
>NC_068986.1:52085881-52087402 GCF_001194135.2 Octopus bimaculoides | reverse complement strand
ATATATATATATATATATATATATACATGTGTATGCGTACATGAGTGTTTGTGTGTATATGTATATATATATATATATATATATATAATATATACTACTTGCTGTATTTTCTACTTTTTCATTTCGCGTATATTTATAAACACACTCATACAGACTAAGACACAGTCACAAACACACACACACACACTCACACATATACACATATACACAAACATATATACACTCATACACACTTCTGCATTCACAAACATATGTGTACGCGAAATCTTTGATACCTGCCTGACAACAACAGAAATTATGATTTCTTACACTTTAAATTGGAAAATTTTATGTAAATTTAAATATCTATTCGAATTTTAAAATTTATTTTATTTAATATTGTTTTTATACTTTCCAAATTATACGTTCTTGTTGGAAATAAAGTATTACAGTAATATGAAAGAATATATTAAAGCGTTTGATATCTTGGTATATTGAATTATTTTTAAAATGTAGAACAAATGTTAAACGTTTGATTAATTTACCAAATCTCTATTATAGTTTAGCTTTACATCGGCCCTGATATGACAGATATAAAATCAAAGGGAATCCGGTCCTAGCTTGTCAGGCAAAAATGCTCTGACTTTAAATACCCCTGAGATCGACTTGGAATTTTATCACTTTGGAATCGATAAATATAGTGCCACTCATGGTCGATGTAATCGAATAACCCCCAAATTTTTCAGGCGATGCCCCTATAATAGATAGTATTATCATTATTAGTAGTAGCAGATTGTGTCCGCTCATTGCTGATTTGTTAGATCTTTGTCGAACAGTTATTGTCACGTGTAGGATGGATCCGGCTATTGTCGGAATCCATCGTGAAGATTGCCCCGCCCCCTTCCTTTGGCTGGGAAGGAAAGGCAATTTTTTCTTTGTCTGGTGGTTATGACGAAAGAGGTTTTATGGTGGACGTGATTGAAGGATTTGAAAACGGGTACCTTCCTCTTCGGCCAGGGCCTCATTGACTTTTTCAGTTTTCATCCGAAAAGGAAGCTGAGACTGCAGAGGGAGTTGCTGTCACCCAGTAACTTTGTCGAAAGGTGTGTGAATTTAGCAAGAATGGCCTGTGTGAATGGGCCTGCTCTAAGTATGCGCCTATAGGCAGGTTGGAATGAGGAGGGGAGGGGTCCCTACCTGAGGTTCCTTGGTGTTAGGGGCACAAAATGGGTGAGATTTGGACTACGTAAGCAAGGTCGAGAGAGAGGCATCCTGACGATGTGCAGTAGAGAATTACGTTTGGCACCAGCTTGGTTGCAAGAGCTGCCAGAAGAGTGTCGAGTCGAACATTAAACCGCTTACGGGGCTCAACTCCGGATTTCTTTGAAGGTTGTCTCTTTTCCGTAACCCTGGATAGGGGCCCATACTGGGTACTGTCAGCCGGAGCCAGCTGAGCCCGGAACTCCTGTCAAGTAAAGAAAATTTTTGCCCACTACCCACACACACACACACACACACACATAGACATATATATGTATATAT
>NC_068986.1:52084925-52085525 GCF_001194135.2 Octopus bimaculoides | reverse complement strand
CATATACATATGTATACATATATACATATATATATATATATACATATATTCATAAACCTTTCTATCTATATATACGTACAGATGTATAGACCTATACATACATACATACAATATATTGAAAACATTCCAACGTTAGCATCAAATTAAAATTCCGAGAATCTTTCAGTTCTTATATCAAATACATTATTACACAGATTAACGTTCAGTGAACCCGACATAGAAGCTATCTTAACTGACCCTATGTCATCAAGTAGTCTAACAAACGTTAAGCTTAGTAAAACACTTGATATGTGAGCTGAGACTTATTTCAAAAGATTGATTTGATGTTATCATTGAATATACGGATATCATCCATTCTCGGGATATATTTTTCTTTAGAGATATCTATTGAGTGAATTACGTTTTAGAATATAATTTTGAAATGCAATTTAACGTGGAATTTATTCACAATGTTTTAGGAAACATATACATACGTGTATACATATACATACATGAATACATATGTTTATAGTCACACATATACATACATACACACACACACACACACACACACATATATATATATATATATATATATATATATATATATATATATATATA
>NC_068986.1:52081649-52083945 GCF_001194135.2 Octopus bimaculoides | reverse complement strand
TATATATATATATATATATGCATACATACATATGTAGATACTTTACAGTATAGTAAAGTTTGTGTGTGTGTGTGTATGTGTGGAATTATGTGTGTGTGAAAGTAAAACTAAAGTGAGTTGAAAGATCTAACACCAGATTGCAGCCTATGGTGTAATGTTTGACCTCAAAGCAGAAGAAATTATTACTAAATGCCATACAAAGAAAATTGCTGATTGAGTTTCTCTTTGAAAGAAGGCAAACAAACAGCTTTTGGCAATTGTGAATGACTTCAAATGAAGAGAGATAATTCAAGTTAATCACCGATTCTCTGGAGTTACCATGCCATTAAAGAAACGTCATTGTTTTTTTGTTTTTTTCAGTTTCCTTTCTCAAGTCAATGAGCAGGCTGCTTCCGCATGTTCCAGTCTCATTAGGTATCATCAGTACAGAATTCAATTTCAGGCAGTTTTATGGCTGAGACATATACAAAAAGAATAGAAAACATTTATAGTATACATTAATTTGCACGATTAAATGACAAATGTGAGGAAAAGGAAACACAACGTGTCCAACGAAGACAACGATATAGTTAAGAATATAAGACAACGAAATAATTAAGAATATCATACAAAAGTTCGTTATTAAGTAAAAGTTAGCTTCGCTTCTAGAGAATAATTGAAGCTTTCTTTCTCACTGGCTTGTTATTTAGTTCTCCTAACTTTTTTCTCTGCCTCGAATTGATTTGTTATCAACCATAAAGGTTTGTCTCTACCTTGTATCCCATGCCGAATCATGTATGTATGTATTTTTGTGTGTACGTATGTACTCAACTACTTTTGATTATTTGAAGTGTTCCCCTAATGAAAGAGTTGGTTTCAAAAAAAAAAAATAAGATCCGTCGCGGAAAATAGAAAACAAAAACGATGTTACATTTTGAGATTGAGAAAAGCTTTGCATAGTTTTAGTGTCCCGCTTAGAGTTTGTAACTGTGATGCGCGTTAGCTGAATGATTTCTTTTTCTGGAAACCCTAGATGTTCCAGAAACGCTGTGTTCACTTAAGCATTTACTTAAAAAAGCAAGAGCAATAATTATTATTGATATAAATATATATGTATATGGATGTAGGTCTGACTGACTGGCTGGCTGGCTGTATGGATGTGTGCGTTTCTGTTTACATATGTATCAAACTAAAAAGTGCAGATATGAAGATTAAAACTGAGAAAACTGTTATACGCAAATAGGGACACCTCCTGGTAATTATCTCAACATTTCATTTTCTGACTGGTGTCTACTTTCCTATAGACGATATCTTTAAACATGATAGTGACGAATTTTGCTATTCATTTTTACTTTTTAAATCCAAATATATAAATTGTCCGTTCCTGCTACTGATCAGCCCTAGATCAAGTCTGTTTCAGAACACTTTTGATCAAAGACTTCCGTTCTTTTTATTATCAAAATTTAGTTTGCGACTTCAATTTCTTTTAAGATAGTAATGTGTCTCTTTGAGCCAATGAACGCAAAACTCCTTCGGTGGCTCTGGTGATCATTTTCACGCTCTCTCAAATGTTTTAATATTTCTAGAAAGTACGCATCATTCTGTTTTTTAACGCAGCACAGTGTCAACTGGTAAAGAATTTTGTTGCTGTTTCTAGCATACTGAGTGACAGCGTAAGTGGTAAAAATTCTGAAAGCTATTACAACTTACAATTTGCTTAAACTATTCAATGTAAACCTATTTGCAATTTACTTTCCCGAGTTGTAAATTTCGTTAATTAAGCTCAATTTAAATTCATTTAAGTGAAGCTACGAAGGAGTGACGATTACATGTTTAGAATTTTCTTAAACAAGCTAAACGTGCAAGAGAGTAAGTTCAAAATACGACACAAGGTATTTGAAAAAGTGTCAGAAGCGCCAGCAGGACTGAAACCTATGAAACCGTTCGTTGGTGTCTTAAAGCACACTGTGGTGATTCGCTCAGATCGTGACAAAAACAGACGGCGGTCAATTACTCACCATCACTACTAAGTAATCAAATATGACTAAACTATTTCCATAAGCAATATTGACGAATTTATCACGATTACAGAAACGTTTTAGAAAAAAGTTTTTCTTCTTCTTCTTCTTCTTCTTCTTCTTCTTCTTCTTCTTCTTTTTCTTCTTCTTCTTCTTCTTCTTCTTCTTCTTCTTCTTCTTCTTCTTCTTCTTCTTCTTTTTCTTCTTCTTCTTCTTCTTCTTCTTCTTATTATTATTATTATTATTATTATTATTATTATTGCCATCGTCATCATCATCATCATAATCATCATCATCAT
>NC_068986.1:52079309-52081467 GCF_001194135.2 Octopus bimaculoides | reverse complement strand
ATAATAATAATAATAATAATAATAATAATAATAATAATAATAATAATAATAATAGTAATAATGATAATAATAATAATAATAATAATAATAATAATAATAATGCGAGTAACAGAGCGGAAACGAATGATGAATAGAGTGGAATAGAAACATTTATACAAACAGTTATGGTAAATTCTCTTTACCTTCCCTTCGTTAGTTTTTCTTGCTTTGTTTTATTTGCTTTATTAGTTTATTTTTTCTCTCTCACACTTTCTCTCTTTCACACAATCAATCTCTGTCCCTCTCTCTTTATTACGTTTTTGTTGATTTTCTCGATTTTTTGCAGTGATTTTATTACACACCAATCCTTGTTATTGCTTCTACACGTTTGTAACTATTAAATTGATATAACCCACACAGTATAACATTCAACGGAAATGGAGAAGAGTGTACTGGCGTTTCAAACAAAGACTTTCGTCAGGAAGTGAGAAACATTTTGAATGTTTCTACTAACAATGAGAATATAGATCTGAACTATATATAAATTTTGGCTCTGTGGTAAAAAACACGCTTCGCAACTACATGGGTTAAGATTTAGTCTCACTTTGGCAAGTGTCATCTGATATACCCCTGAGACGACCAATGCTATATTAGTGGATTTCATGGAAGGGAATTGAGAGAAGCCTGGCGAATATATATGTGTGTGCACGTGAGTGCATGCGTGTGACTTTGTGTTTGTGTTTGTCCTCCCCCACACGGCTTGACAATAGGTATTGGTTTGTTTACGTCCTTATAATCTAGCGGTACGGCACAAAGTGACCAATTTTATAAGCATCAGACGTTAACAAAATAAGTACTGGGGTCGACTTGCTCGACTAAGCCAGTCAAGGCTGTGCCCCAGCATGGCTGCTATTCAGTGACTGAAACATGTAAAAGATAAAAGATATATGAAAAGTCAAAAGTTGTCAGCGAAAACTTTCTTTGAGTTGGCTTTACTCCCTTCAGCGCTCGCGTGCTTAAAGGTGTTACTTATCTAGTTACGTAACCAGAGTTTGACCTTGATCGCTCCAGTTTTATTTCTTTCGCTACAGAGTATACATGCCGTTCTCTTGCCAGTGTGCATTAAGGAAGATCCAATTTCTCTCGTTTGAATGTGTGTCAGAGGTGTGAAATTTATCACAGGCTTCCAGTAAAATAAGGAGACAGTGCTCGACTGCATAGAAGTGTGTATGTGTGGTTGAAGAAGTTTTACAATGGTCCGACAAGTGTGAAGCGCAAAGAGGGAGCAAGACGCACATCAAACTCCACCACTGACGTGAAAATTCAACAAGCTCGGAAGACGATGTTTCTGACGAACTGAGTGGTTATCGATAAGATGGAAAGTTCTCTGCATTGTAATCATAGTTCTGCATACAAAATAATCTACGTACAATCTTTGCGAGAGAGGTACTGAGAGAAGCTTATCGAAGCGCATAATGTGCAAATAAGTACAAACGTTTCAGGATCTGCAAACGCTTACTCTGGTGCTTTTGGGGAAGAATAGTCTTAGGACAGAATATGTAGTGAAATCGCCAGTGAAAGAGAAATTCAAACTGAGTCTTCCACAGAAAAAGTGATGCGAACAGTTTATGTTGGGTTGGGTTGGGGACGTAAAGAGACTACACTGAGACGTTACTCGGAAAAGAGTTTCCCCATCACATTGTTGCCCACAAATGCTGGACAGCAGGCTGAAACCCGCAATTCGCACCAAACGCCGAGGTCTATTTTCAAACCAAGTGTTATTGTTGCACGACAATGCACGCCCACTTACGTCTGCTCACATCGTGGAAATCATTAGAAAATTGAGTTTTGAGTCGCTGGAATACTCTAAATCCAGTCCAGACATCACCCCTTCCGACTATCACCACTTTAGACCGCTCAAACGTTTTTCATGAGGTTGTCTATTTGCTACGAACGAAGAAATGCAGGAATGGCTGTCCCACCATTCGAATGGCTGCACGATCATTCGAAACCCTTTTTCTCCGATAGAATAAGCAAGCGTATGGACTGCTGGAAAAAGTGCATCGAAAAGCAAGGAGATAATGTCGAAAAGTGTAATTGTTCAACCCCTGCTTTTACTTTAACAAAGTGCAGAAACAAAACACACACATACACACACATGTATGTATGTGTATATATA
>NC_068986.1:52075173-52079245 GCF_001194135.2 Octopus bimaculoides | reverse complement strand
ATATATATATATATATAAAACAAATAATAAATTAGTATATGCATATATACGTACGAGTATGTGCATATCTACATCTACCTGTATATATAGGTGCATATCTGGGTACAGGACGTTGCAAACAAAACGTAGACAAGAAAATAATAATAACCAGAGTACAGAAAACACACAGGCCACATAGAGAACATTATCCTTCATCAGCTGCCACCATTCTAACACAGGCGTTTCGAAGAGTTAGGGCAGGACGCATCGTTAAAATTACATATATATAATGGCATTGAAAACACACCTACTAGATCAAGGGTTAAGTGTAACAAATAACCAACTGGATTTAACATGCATATCAGTGTAGATAAAAAGATTTCTATCACAGGCATGATGCCAGATATTTTGGGAAAAGGGAAGCAGTCAATCATATCATTCCCAGTATGGTACTTTATTTTATCGACCACAGAATACGGATAAGCAATGTTTATCTCTGCAGGATTTGAAATCACTACTCAAGGACTGTAACAAAAGATGCTTTATATTTTTGTGTAGCGCGCAAACGCTTCTTCTAATCTCTTGTTAATCAGTGCATTATGATGTTTTTTTCATAATCTTAGCGCAAGAATAGCAATGTTCAGGTAAGGAGTAAATAAATTACATCGACTCCAGTATTCTCTGAAAAGAATGAAACGCAAAATTGACTTCGATGACATTTGAACTAAGAACGTAAGAGGCGAGAATTACCCCTAAGCATTTTGTACGGTGCATTAATGAATCAGCCAGATCTTCCTAATAATGATAACTCCTCGGCCGGGAAAGCCAGGGAAAAGTTAGCTAGACCCATGACAGAAATTGTGGAGAGTCAAGAAAAAAATGTTGAATTTAATTTCATCCTACCGTGTATTCAGTTTAAATCATCTTACTTGCTTTAACTTTGCATTTCGTCCCTCTGGTTTCAATAAAATCATTAACTGTCCTATACAGATTCGATTCACTTGAATCAGTTTCTTTACCCCCTTCCCCAACCTCATATAGTGCGTTGCATTGTGTCAGGATTGGCAGAAATGTGAGTAATATGGATTGAAATACCTTGCAGTATAAAATAACTTTTAGGCAAAACCTGCTATACTCAGCTCCATCTCCATCTAATCCTACATTATGCCTATGCGAGAGGGAAGAAAATTCATCATCATCAGCAGCAGCATCGTTATGGATAATATTGGTTTCAAAGTTTAGTGCAAGGCTAGCAATTTCTGGGGAGAGGCTAAGTTGATTACACCGACTTAAGTGCTTATTGGTACTTATTTTATTGACACAGAAAGAAAGAAAGAAGGAAAGAAAGAAATAAAGAAAGAAAGAAAGAAGGAAAGAAAGAAAGAAGGAAGGAAAGAAAGGAAGGAAGAAAGAAAGGAAGGAAGGCAAAGCCGAACCTCGATGGTATATTAACGCTCTGTGTTCAAATTCCACTGAGGTGAACTTCACCGTTCTTCTCTCTGGAGTCAATAAAATAAAATAGCTGTCAATCACTGGAATAGGTGGCATCTGTTCCTCTCCTCCTCAAAACTTCTGGCCTTGAGACTGAATTTTGAAACTCTTAATTGATTGATTAGTAGACTCGTTAGAACGTTGGACAAAAAGACGGCTTGTTATAATGCTCTGAAAATTTACATTCTGTGTTCAAATCCAGACGAGACAAAATAGTCTTTCATCTTATTAGAGTCGATTAAATAAAATACCAGTAATGCACAGAGGTCGATTTAGTCGACTGAACCCTCTTCACAGAAGATTTGGTTACGTAGTTGCGTTAGAAATGATTGTAAGATTTTTTATGAATCTAATCGTTTTAACATTTTTAACAGTTCCAGCAGTTTCATCACGTGCACCCCATCATTTCATTAAAAGCGTTCTGTCATTTTACTTTGCTAGTTCATCTGTTCATGGTCCATAATGTATCCCACATGTTCTATATCATTTGCTTGCAATATAACGAGTGTTACATATTTAGTTTGGTGGTAAATAAGTTTTGTATGAATTACGTACAAATTTTGTAGAATGTGTTGCATGCTTTGTTGGCTGAAAGCGTGGTTTCTCATCGTAGCGGTTATTGATTACGTAAGATTCATCGTCATCAACATCATTCAATTACAAGATCCAATGATAACAATTCTCCTCCACTCATTGCAGATCTTTTTCTTAATTCTGGTCTCCCGTCCAGGTAATAAGCCCTAATAGTCAACAGTATTTAAACTTAGACACAAAATGCTGGAAGGGATACCCCACGGCATCACATCAGACTTGTTTGAACTGGAACTTCATATACCGTCTGAAAATGAAAGGCAAGGTAAAATTTGACGGGTTATGATATCAGAGATCAGAAGATCGTTAGGTATCCGACGTTCTAACAACTCTTCCAGTTCGCTGTCATGTTAGAGGACTTGTCTTCTTGTATTGGATAGTGATTTTACTGTGAACATGCTGGGTTGGTTGTGATATATTGTTGGAAAAGTCTGTAATGTATGTGTAGTGTCTAATTTTTCCTTGTGACTGTTTCATTTTCTGCTTATGATGTATGAGTTGTTGGCGGGGTGCTGTTATGTACCTCGTTTGTACCAAGTTTCGGCATAATGCCCAATGTACACAGTTGCCGATCGTGTCTACTGAAATATTCTGCCTTTGCAAAGATTGAATAACCAGACTCTCACCCCTCTCTTTCTCTTTCTCTCTCTCCGTGCGTGTGCATGCGTGTGTTCCTGTGCATGTGCATATGTATGTGTGTGTGTGTGCTATCTGCGGGTACATGTGCACGTGTGTGTGTGTGCTCAATTGCCTCATTGAACTGACTATATAAGCAGTGCTTAATGTCAAGGTACTTTTTCATTGCTTTCCGTCAATGTCTCTATTCTTATAGTGTTGTGGATACGTATAGTGTAAATCATATATTCGGTTACGGATTTCAGCCCAGAGATATAAGCTATTATTGTGTTATCACTTTGCCATCGTGTCTATCAATGATTCATGTTACTGGGCATGGAATAGGTGTTATTTTCCATTTTGTTAATAGTATACTTTTGAAGTTCCTTGCTGATTTAATTCATTTTTGAAGTTTTCGGTTTTCGGTTTTATCCATTTATTTTTCTTAAGTGTAGGTAGCTTGTAGTTTGTATTTGAATGTTCATGATTCTATCGTGACCCTGTATTACATTTATCAATAACTATTTTTGTACCCACACAAATGCTACATTGCAATACTCTATCATTTCTAGTTATGTGTTGCTTTATTCAGTACATTTGTTAATGAGTTCAGACCTAAACAGAGTAGAAGAGATAAAGAGTTTCCTTGAAATATTCTTCTTATTGAACATAGAGACGATTTCAATAATCTCTGTAACTTGTAACAATAGGGTTGTATCCTTTGATACATTCCTTTCGGTCAGTTTTTCTGTTCATGCGCCAAGAATGTATTGTTCTCTAAATGTGTGGCCATGCTATTGTAGAATATAGATGTAAAGGCTATGTGGGTTGTTGGAGAGCAATTTATACGCTTGTAGCTTTGGTGGGTTTCGAAATTTGTTGCAGTGTGGGAACTAATATTGTTATTACTACCTCCAGCAAATGTTAAAGCCTGTCAGCTTATCAATTCATAGAACGCTCCTGTTATTGATTCATGAGTACTCCTCTGATGTTTCAGCCTGGAAGTGAAACCTTCTTAAACCCAGAGGTTTGTCTTCCAATGTTGTTATATGTTCTCTATGTTGTTAACGCGTATATTTCCGGCTTGTTTTCGTGGAAGGTTTTTTAACGTAACGTTCTTCAATGTTATATCTTTTAAATCTATGAAAGCGGATATTTTCTAAAGAATTCGAATGTTTTCCGTTGCATTTGCTCGTGTATTGAGTCATTATATTTTTGTTGATTTTTCTGGAAAGATTTACATTTTGTCATCCGGGTTATTTTACACTCGCTTCGTTACGTAAAGTATCTATTTTGTTATTTAATTTAATCTTCCTTTCTCAATTCTCTGTGGGTACTTTTCTTTATTCGATAATAAAGGAATGTTTATTTAACCCCATATGGTGTATTGTCCAGA
>NC_068986.1:52065285-52069786 GCF_001194135.2 Octopus bimaculoides | reverse complement strand
GTTAGGGTTAGTTGTAGGGTTAGGGTTAGGGTTATGATTATTTTTGCCATAACCTAACTCATAACCCTAACCTTAACCCTAGGGAATAACGATCTTGACACCGGCAAAACTTATTGTTTACAAAAACAGCAGTAACTGTATTCAGCTGAATAGACGTCAGTGGTTAGTTGAAATACAGAAATACGACAACTTTAACATGAAATAACTTGCAATATAGAAATTTTTGTTAAGAAGGCTAAGAGAAAAAGTTGTTTTATATGATATATTCTACCAGTATCCCAAGTTTGAAAGTGTTTCGTTAAGAAAACAAGTGGTGCCCGTCAATTCAGAAAGATCCCCATTCAGTTGTCGATTATTAGAGTTCATATATTTACACACGCTCTCAGTCATAGTATTACTGTTATTGACAGACATTTAGTGCTAATTGAAATAATAGAACACCAACAATTTTGGATTAAAAGTACAGAATTTTAAAAGAATTTTAAAATATTTAAAAATAAAGTGGAACTAACTTAAACTCTCTGATTGATTTCACAATCATTTAGGCTTAATGGTGGATTTGGGGATTTACTGTCCGGGGTATATAATCTATTCTAACGGAAAATCTGCTGTAACTGTAGGGTGGTGAAGCAAAATTTGCATTAAAAGTTATACTAATATTTCATAGCAATCACTACACCAAATGATATGAAACCTAATGCAGAATAAAGAATAACTCGTCAGCAAATATCAAACTCGTTTTTGCAGGAATATTGGAGAATATAACCGCGCAAGAAGACAAAAGCCAAAGAGTATGCGATTTGGTCAGTGCACAAGTCGATCCGAAGAGGATCTTAAGCATAGTCGAAGTATCCTTACGTAGAGTTTATAACATCAAGAAGAGAATGGACACGTGTAGCGGCATTCAGAAGAATTCTGTCAGTGGTTGGGCCAACAAGAAGCGGAATCAAGACTTCATTAACACCCTCAAGTCCAAACTTTCAACAGACCCAACTACATCCATGAAGAAGCTGGCCTCAGAACTTGAAGTGGACCACAAGATCATCAGAACAGCTGTGAATGATGATTGGGCCTCAAGTCCTACACAAGGACACCGAGACACCTGCTGACAGAATCTATGAAGGCCAGAGGACTGGAGAAGTGCAAAAAGGTTCTCACATGTCTCAAGAAGAACGAGTCCGTCCTGTGTGGAAATTTTTTTCTGACGTGATCTTCACAGTGGATGCCGTTGTGAAACGCAGAAACGACCAGTACATTGCGGAGTTAACAGCTGACGTCAGGAGCAACTTCAGAACAATAAGTCCAGCCCAAGTTATGGAATTCGCTGATGTGACTTCCGACGGAAGAAACATGTCACTTCTACTTCTGCAAGGCTGGAGAAACGGTGTGTGCTGATCCAACTACAAGACACTGAGGTACCACGTCTTGCCACAGCTCAAGGCCAACTACCCGAAGGGCAACTATGTGTGGAACTAGGACGGTGCTCCCAACCATACTGCCAAGAAGGTACAGAATTTCTGCAAATTCAACTTTGCTGTTTTCTGGACTGCGGGCTTCTAGCCCTCCCCCAACCAAGATCTCAACCCTGTGGACTATGTCGTGTGGGGAATTTTGGAGCATTCTGCCAACTAAATGTCCCATCGCAACATCAACTCTCTGAAGGCTGCCATGAATGAGGAGTGGGCCAGGATGTCTAGTGACCTCGTGGTGAAGAGTTGTGTGGGGTTCTGTGGCCGTGTGGAGCCTGTAATTGAAAACAATGGGAGCCACATAGAATAAATTATTATTCTTTTTGTAATTATATGTGAATGTTATTAATCTAATTTTTAATTACTAAACCTATTGATGCACAATGAGAGAGTTTCAAATGTTACAGCAATTTTGCAAGTTTTGCTTCTCCACCCTGTAAATGTTCTGCCATTGAAATGCAAAGCTTTTCAAAAATATCTACCTCTTAAGGCAGTGATGATATATGTATGGTAACATTAAAGACTGAATCATGGAGAATATTTGACAGATGATAAGAAATTTTATTAATATAATTAACCTCTAATTAGGTTTATGATACAGGAAAATTTATTAGACTTTGAATTTAACGTTACGTCTAGAAAATTAACTTTTGCTTGGTTGCCCTCTGCAGTAACATTTAACTCTAATTTGCTGGACACTGAAATACTTTTTTTTTTTTTTATAAATCTTTCTACATTATATTCATTTATATTTTAAAAAGAGAAATGATCCACCATTCCGATAACTCCAATTTTTTTTCTCCTTTTGTTCAACAGATTTAAATCATAAACTATTAATTTCACACGCCACCAACCCCCATCAAACGCACGAATAGCTATATCAAACAAATTCTTTCTTCTTTCCTTTTTCACCCAGAAAAAAAAATTGAGAGCTTTTTTAACGTGTAGAATGGTCTTAATATCTGAATCGATAATAGCTAAAATAGTAATGATGAAGGCTAATGCTAGTAGTAGTGGCAGCTTAAAAATGAATAAACAATGATTTTGTTATCATTGATGGTATTAAAGTATTCTCTAACACGGCAGCTATCGTTCTATAACGGGAGATTCTCTACTTCTATAACTCTAGAAATAAATGAACATTTTCCGTACTAAATACGCCTAGATTTGTTTCTGCAGGGTTGGTTAATCTACACTTAGGGTGATTGTTCGAAATTCCTCATAAGAGCCTTGTTTGTAATGTGAGGTTTGTTGTCAGAGCTATCCTTTGTGTGTCGCTTATACTCCAGCTCCACTTACCTTTGTTCTATGTTCGCATTCTCTGAATATTAATGACGTTACAGATATGTGATTTTGTCGGTTAATAAACCGTCGATATGATCTTTGAAGAACGATCAATCCCAGCTTGAAGCGCACACCGTCATTGTCTTATAATTTTAAAGACGTAAGTGCTGTTATGGAAATCAGGATGTAAATATATTTTATTGTAATATACCTTACGTTGTAGTTAAAACTGCTGTTTTAGAAACTTCTGTTTTAGAAACTGCTTCCTTTTAGCGGCCGAAGTGAAGCATGAAACTATGCTACAATCGGTGGCAAGAATAATGAAATATTTTCCTTTAAATTCTTCTATATAGGGAACTGCCTCTTTTCAACTACCTCAAGGCAACATGAAACTGCAGAGTAATATCTGTGTAGTTTTAATGAATGTTACTATCACTGGGATCAGTTTCAATTAAATCTAACAGTAGAATTTTATCAATTTCATTGTGGGCGATCTGTTATCTGAAAGCAATCTGGAAACAATCTTGCAAAAATGTAATTCTTATGATAGGAAATGTGCTTCGAAAATTTGTTGCATAGTGAGAACATACCTGTTGATGTTCGTTTACGCTTGGATTCTACTTTGAATGCTTTTCCGACCCTAATATTCAAAGTTGTAAAAGTGATAAAGAAAATATTGATCATTCTTCTCGTAAACTATCTGCCTTTTCAGATAGTGCAGCAAAGATTTCGCCCATCTTCCATCTAAATCCACATGTCACAAACCCACATCATAACATAATTATTCAATAGGGAAGTTCGATAGCAGATTTCCTTCAAAAAGTTCATGAGGAGTGTCGAATCATTTGGCCTGAAACACTTTTTTATTTCATATAAGCAATTTCTGTCTCCAATTTTGCTTTGGATTTCTCCGTCCAAAAATCTCCGATTTTATGAGAAAGTTCTACTGCTCCAATGATATTCGATTTCTTCGATTTTATATTCTTCCTGCCAACATATTCTACGAACATATCTATCAGATTTTCTTGTGCATTTGAAAGACAGAAAGCAATATTGATAACTGTTTTATTAAACTGTCTTCTTTCTATTAATATTCCCTTGCTACGTTCTCTTCGTGAAATGTATAGCTGCTGGATGTCAGAGCTATTTTGTAGCGTCTGATTTATTTTGATATTATTCTTAGTGTTACTGTCTGTGATGACTGCATCTGTCATATTTCACATCAATACCACAAAATCATATTCTATAGCTGGCACTGTTTATATGTTAATAGCATTGATAATGATTTTGGTATTTAAATGAGTTTCTTGAAGTTTTATCATTGTGTCAAAATGCTCTTCCTTCATTCTCATTCTTATAGCTTTTAGACACGGATTTACTGTAATACCTACGGCGTGGAGAATTGTCTAATTCCAGCATTATTTCTCCTTCTTTGACCTTTATCTTATCCACATATGTTAATATAGTTCTGATATATCATTTGTTGGTCAATAATCTGCCGATAAGTTGGGATTTGATTTTGCATCCTTGTTATTTATTTTGTTTTACTCGTGTCGAGTCTGTTTTTGTAGTTTACACTCTCACTATTTATAGTTTCATTTTTATCTTTCAATTTTTCTATATTCTTTCTTTTAAGGGGTTTATTTCGAGATCTGATATTCTTTTCAATAAAATGATATATTTTTTGAATATATGTAATCCATTAACATACTTTTCACCGCAAGATTATATCCTCTTTCTATATATAT
>NC_068986.1:52062940-52065178 GCF_001194135.2 Octopus bimaculoides | reverse complement strand
TATATATATATATATATATATATATATTTCTTTCAGTCATTTTACTGCAAACATGCTGGAGCACCGCCTTCAATCGAATAAATCGACCCCAGGATTTATTCTTTGTAAGCCTAGTATTTATTCTATCGGTCCCTTTGCCGAACTGCTAAGTTACGGGGATGTAAACATACCAACGTTGGTTGTGAAGCGATGGTGAGAGGACAAATACAGACGCACAAATACATATATACATATATACGTATATACGTATATATGTATATACATATATACGTATATATGTATATACATATATACATATATACGTATATACATATATACGTATATATACGTAGACAGGCGTCTACCAAATCCACTCAAATGGCTTTAATCGGCCCGAGGCTAGAGTAGAAGGCACTCGACCAAGGTGCCATGCAGTGGGACTGAACTCGAAACCGTGTGGCTGGTAAGCAAGCTACTTACCACACAGCCACTCCTGCGCCTTCATACAGCCACTCCTGCGCCTCCACACAGCCACTCCTGCACCATATATATAATGTACTGTTCTGTGATAGAAAGATCACCAAAAAAGTACTCCATCTAGTGGGAGATAATTATTATTTATTTAAAGGACACAATACATGATTTAAGTTACTAATAGTTATGACACGTGGTTTGTGCCTGATAAATATGAAGCTGTTAGTAGCATTTAAAGACAATTATTGTGTCCTTTAAATAGATAACATATATATATATATTCATACATACACACACACACACACACACACACACATAAATTGAGGAAAAGGAGGCAGTCAAAATTTTATACAGCGATTTATAGAGTGATTTATAGAGTGTTTGAATTAGTGTACAGATATTGTACACTGAAAAAAAAGGCACGGTCAGAATTAAAGAAGGAAAGAGAGAAAAGGGGGAGGGGGAACAGAGAGAGCGAAGGTTCTAGGACAATCAAGAAAGAGGAAAAAATAATAAAGAATGGGGAAGAGACAGACAGACAGACAGACATACAGACAGACAGATAGACAGACAGATAGACAGATAGATAGATAGATAGATAGATAGATAGATAGATAGATAGATAGATAGATAGATGTTTCTTTTCAATTTGATGTGGTCAATCTATTGAAATTTCATTACAAAGCTGAGCATCACACAGCAAAGGACACCAAAGGAAAAAATTAATGAATACACATTTATCAATACTCACAATTCCAGCTATATATACGGAATGGCATAGATTTTAATTCCCTCGTAGCCAACTTCTTTTACACCATAAAATCAAACCTACCTATACTTCTACAATGCCCCAAAATGAAAAATCTGATTGATAAAAACGCCTTACGAAACAGTAGACGTCAGCTAAAAAATCTCAAGAGACAGATCACAAGAGCAAAATTCACATCAGAGAATGAATCAGAATTCTCCGTAAAAGAATATAAGGACAGCAGATGTCGAATATACAACAACTTTAAATATTTAGAAAGTGGTTCCCACATAAAATTCTAGCGCGGACTCTCGTTCAAAGTAACGCAGATATGAACTGCAACACGCAGAATCTCATATACTGCATTACTTTCCCCAACTTCAAGGAACATTATATTGGCGAAACAGATAATTCCCTCTGCCAACATGCAAAAATCCACAGGCAACACATGCAACAAGAAAAATTGCGCAAGATTTCACTGAGCAAGCATCTATAAATATGCGGTGAAGAAAAGTTCAAAATCTTTCCCTTTTACAAACTACCAAGAGATGAACCAAAATTCCAAAAGGCAATGGCGCTACACTTCATCAAAAAATTCTTTCCAAATTTAAATGTTTGAATGACAAGCAAGGGAACTATGTTTAATCATAAAGATTGGAAAGAGAAACAGAGACAATATGACTGAACAATCTTCCAAATGAAACGAACTATGAACATTACATAGTTAGATCGCACAAACGCTGTGCCCACCTAATACGATTAGGGAGACATAATGCTAATGAACGCTATATTGTTGTCTAAAAATATTCACAGACCATGTGTTGTGGTCTGTGAATTTTTTCAAAAAAGCCGTTGGAAAACAGTTTATAGCAGAGACTCCATCTAAGAATATCTGAAGAAGGATATATAGATAACTAAATTACAACAGGTATATAGTCCATTTTTTGTATTATAGTGCATTGTTGTATCATTCAAAACTTTTTATTCTTTACAAACAATACACAATGCTTCAAGCGAACTACAATACTCTCCTATAT
>NC_068986.1:52061185-52062408 GCF_001194135.2 Octopus bimaculoides | reverse complement strand
TATATATATATATATATATATATATATATATATATATATATCCTTTCCCATTCTTTATTATTATTTTTCCTCTTTCTTGGTTTCCCGGAAACTTCTCCGTATTTCCCAACCCTTTGCTTTTCTTTCTCTCTTTCACCCTTTTTCCAATAAAAAAAAACAGAAACATTTTTGCTCCTCTGCTAAACAAAGGAAAACAAGCATCCGATTGATATAAATGAACAACGAAACGTTCTCTTTTTAATATTTTAATTTTGATTTTTTTTCTTAACAAGATCGATAAACGAACGAAAGCGCTAATAAAGAATTATCCTAAATTCTGACTGCCTCTTTTTTCTCAATATACAATATTTGCTCACCATTTCAAACACTCCATACAAATATATTGCAGTAGAGGAAATTGAAAAATAACGTTCAGCTATATATTTAGATTGTCATAATTTTTACCAAATACCACTTTCTTTGGCTAGACGGAATTTTACACGTCTATTTTTTTCATCTTCGTTTGAATTGTGCATTTTTTGTTTGCGTTATTTGTTATTTTCGCTTTACATTCTGCTTGACTGGTGTTGCCCTAATGTGTTCTACTAAAGCATTTACAATAGGTGACCAGTCGATCATTTGTGCAATCATTCGCAGTACATATTAATCAAAAATGCAATATCATTTGAAATAGGATAACATATTACTTACGCAAGTGTATTTTAACGTTTACGTTGATTGTTTCTTTTCTATTTTTCGTTATTCTTCGATGCCACTAGATATTCTTCAGTGTATTATGGTATCGATATTTGTTATTATTCAGCTATTATATTAGAAACAATTATTTTAATACTTGTATTATTATTATTATGTTGTTTTATTTTAATTTTTTCTTCTTTCTTCAAATTTTCTTCCATTTCTCGCCGAGTGTTTTCCGTACACCTAGGGCAGAGTAACTCGTTGTATGCATTCCCAGTTTACACACGCAAATTCACAGGTAAAATATGTAATAAAAAAAAATCATGAATGGATGTTGTTTTCACAGCGATAATGCTCTTCTCAGTACATGAGTCGTTCCAGTTAACACGATTTTTTGCACTTCCTGTAGGGATGGTAAGTCTGGAATCATTTTCAAATAGGTTTCAGTACCTTTTTTTATCATTCCTAGATATCCTACAATCACTGGTATGGTAGTCGCCTTGAGGTGGCACATTTTTTCAATTTCTATTAGCAAGTCTTTATAT
>NC_068986.1:52059795-52061058 GCF_001194135.2 Octopus bimaculoides | reverse complement strand
AGTAGTAGTAGTGTTGGTGGTGGTGGTGGTGATGGCGTTGCTGCTGCTGCCATACCTGTAAGTCTAACCGTCATTTCTTGAGATTTTCAACAGGTACAATCCGTTTGGCCTGAAAGAGTTTATATATATATGGAAAATTGTTGTTTATTCGCACGCAAGAGAAGATTAATTGAATCTTGTAGCGTTTACTTTGAATATAAGATTTCCTTTCATGGTAATCTATGTGTGTGTGTGTGTGAGTTTTTTTTTTTTTTCAAATTTGAATTTGCGCTGCATTATTCATGATACGAAAACAGAGTTTAATAATGTTGGAGAAAGAATTACACTGGAACGAATGAGGAGGCGAGAACGTAAAAGAAAACATCTGAGAGCAGAAAGAGAAAGAGAAGGCAAACAACGAAAGAGACCGCCGTATTTGCACAGGAGACGACAACGAAATTATGAAAACATTATGCTAAGATAAAATTTACAGCAACAACTACAAAAGCAATTACAATAATTGGAACTATTTGAACAATAATGACAATGTGAACAGCGTAGATATCAAATACAATAGGACCAATGATAGGACGAAAACACTAACAAAACCAGCAGCACAGCAACACTCCGAGTAATTTGCAGTAACAACATATTCATTGTCATAATCCTAACAAAATCGTTGGCTTGCAAATATGATGGAAGAAAAGTGGGTAAAACATACACATGAAAATGAGTTTAGTCGAAACATAACCTCGTATTTAATTTGCTTTTGATTAAAAAATGTATCTAATTACAAAATTTTAAAATTGAATTTTAAAATTATGCGTTAATTTTTAGATTAATCCAAAGGGGGATCCTTTCCTTTTCATGGGCAACTCGATTAATTAATTTTCTTTAACTAAACACTTTGAAACTTCGGATACTGGTAGAATGTGTCATAGAACATCTTTTACTCTTAGCGTTGTTGAGAAAAGTTTATATTTTCGAAGATATTTCGTGTTGAAGTTGTCGTATTTCAGAAATTTCAACCAATCAACGGCGTGTATTCAGCTGAATAAAATTTCTGCTGTTGTTTGTCAACAACAAATTCCGGCGGTGTATATTTCGTTTGTCACTGTTATTTATGACATATTTCATCTTAGTTACGTTCGTGTGAATAAACGAAGGTATCTGAAGCACGCTTACTTCATGACACCACCCTAATCGTTCGTGCATTTCTACTGTTTTCAGGGTTTTTTTTTTTCCTGTTTTTCAGCTACTATTTTCGGAAAGACTTACTCCCCC
>NC_068986.1:52047548-52059660 GCF_001194135.2 Octopus bimaculoides | reverse complement strand
AATTTCTTCATTTTCGACTTTTTTCTGTAATCCTAACCCTAAAACCCCAACCCTAACCCTAAGTAGGAAAATTGTAAATTTTTTTAAAGCTAAAACCAGTACAAACGTACGAACGATGTCATAAATAACAGTGACAAATGAAATATACTCCGCCAGTAGTTGTTGACAAACAGCAGTAATTTTATTCAACTACACGTCATTGATCGGTTGAAATTACCAAAATACAACTTTAACACGAAATAACTTCGAAAATAGAAACTTTTCTCAACAACGCTAAGAGTAAAAGATGTTCTATATGACACATTCTACCAATATACGAAGTTTCAAAGTGTTTAGTTAAAGAAAATTAATTAATCGAGCTGCCCATGAAACGGAAAAGTTTCCCAAACGGTTGTTTAAACTTTTGTTACGTATTTAATGTGTTCACATTACGATCGTTACGTTGTATGTGAGTGTGGCTGTCAGAATCGAGACCACATTGGAAAGTTATCTTCTCATATTTGTTTTTGTAGTTCGTGTTTTCGTATTTCGTATTTGTGTCCTTAATTCAAATCCCAGTGAAGTGGATTTTGCTTTCCAGCTCTCAAGTAGCAGCTTCACAATCACTCCAATTGTTGGGTCAAGAATTAATGAAAATTTCTCCAGGCGAAAGTATTTCCTTATTGTAGCTAGGACCGCATCCCAGCAACGGTCTTTTCTATTCAGGACTAGGAAATGTCATCCATCATCAACTATTATGACACTCTACAAAGCTCAGTTATTTCTCACATTGGATTATTGCTCTCATAGCTAAGCTGGTACTGCTGCTGCTGCTGGGGAAGCGGTTACTGTTGATGTAAAGACAGAAATGTTAGAGTGGTTCTGGAAAAGGGTCATCTAACTAGCTGGCATAAGTACATTCATAGACACACTCCAGACTCTACCGTTTCAACATCTATAAGCAACTCTGCCCATCAGAGCTGGCTAGGCTCACGTGACTCCCACTCATACATTTCCGGCCCATTCGTCTAGCCTCGCCTCGTTACCCTTGCTCTGCAGTAATGGCTAAGTCCAGTCCTTCCTTTGAATTGGTTCTCTGAGATTCACTCCCTGCTCAGGTGTTGACTAACAAGAATCCAAGAGGAACTTCAGTCTCATCAATCTTACCGGCTTCTAAGGATGTAAGAAAGCTATGGGCAGTCCACCTCCTTTGGATTAGCAAGTAAAAGCAAATTAGTATCGCAACAAATAATATCCCATGCAGAATTTAATTATACTTCCTTTTACGCTCTGAGTTCAAATCTCACGGTGATCTGAGGTGATACCAGTCAAACCTCTGGGGCTGTTTTAATCGATTTTATTATTTCCCATAGTTCGTGGCCCAGTAACCATGTAAAATATAAAAAAAAGATCATTATTATTGTATTCATAATTTTTTTTCTAATACTACGTTTGATTTTAGATTTCACAATACGTTGGTTCTCTTATAAACCATCCAATTAGTTTCGTATGGCTTCCATTAATTTATCGTTTTTGATGTTTAAAACGCGTGACGTTTTTTATAGCAGTTGTTTGACTGCTGTTATTGAAATAGTTATTGTTGGTGCCAATATTATTGCTGTTGTTGTGATTGGTTTTCGTTTATTACGATATGTTGTTGCTATTGTTGTTTATATGGTTATCACCATCACAGTTACTATTTGTTATTGCTATTTCATTTTATTGTTTGTATGCTTGTTTATCATAATGTTCATTAAGTTTATTGTTGCTGTTGTTTAGAAGATCTATAATCAAAAGCATTCTGCCCGTGACCATCTTGTCTTTTATTCAGAAATAAACATACTTAAGACAACATAATGTGAAATAAATATGATTTAAGAAAGTGTGGTAGAATCTGAGGGAAATCCAGTTGCTATTTCTTGCAAGCTGGACAAGAAAGTTTTGTCAGAGTTGCCGAACTTGAGTTTTCAGTGATTCTACTAACTCATATAATTGTCATTTAAGGGGCTGAGCATCCCGGAAGATTCAGACTCTTAATATCACTCCAGGCAAAATTAGCCTGGCCTATCATGTTACAGTACTGGACCTTTCAGTTAGCTATATACGCCATCTAAGCAGCGTCTGTATTCAATTTTATTAAAAAGGCTTGGGTCGCGATAAACGAAATTGCCCTTAATGGCAGTAGGATCGAATGCAAGACGACAAAAGTACGAAGCGAAATGAAAACTATTTCATACATACACTCCAGATCCTACCGTTTCTACAGCTATTATAAAGAATTCTGACCATCAGAGCTGGCTGGCTTCACGTGACCCCCCCAGTCATACCTTCCCCATCCATTCGTCTAGCCTCGCCCCGTCACCCTTGTTTTGTTTCACACCCCCAGTTCTGCAGTAATCACTACGTCCACTCCTTCATTTCTATTGGCTCTGAGATTCTCACCCTGCTCAAGTGTTGACTAACAAGAATTCAAGAGGAACTACAGTCTGATTTATATAAATCGGTACACATGTGCATGTATGGAAGTATGTATGTATGTATGTATGTATGTATGCATTCATGCATGCATGCATGTATGTATGTATGTAAATGTTTATATATACATGCGTATACATATTCATATATGTGTGTGTGTGTATATATAGAGAGAGAGACACATACATAATATATATATATAAATATATATGTATATATATATATTTATACATATATATATATATATATATATATATATATATATACATATACATATACATATATATACATATACATATATATGTGTGTGTGTGTGTGTGTGTGTTTCTATGTGTCTACAGGTGTGCATACAGACACATCTACACATGTGTATGTATATATGTGTAAATATATATTTCTATATTAATATATATGTAATATAATAACCCAGAGATATAGAGAACAGATGTCTGTATATGTATACAGTATATATGTACGTATGTATGTATGTAGTATGTATGTATGTATGTATGTATGTATGTATGTATGTACACTACAAATTTCTCTGATCGGTTACCGCCATGTTGTTTATCTACATTAGTAAGATATATTTAATTTTATTTTTATAATTGCCAAGGAATATATCAAAAGCAAATCACTATCTTTTATCAGCAGTAGTGACACTATTTCTGGTTCCACATATCTTCCTCTCCAATGCCTTCTTTTACACAATCATCATCTTCGTCATTATTATCATCGACATCATTATCATCATCATCATCATCATCGTTGTCGTTGTCGTCATCATCATCATCATCATCATCATCATCAATATCTCTTAATTTCATAGCTATGTTGCCATTCTCACTGCTTTATATTGAGCGGCTAGTGGGGAAAAACTGAGCCGCCATATTCTGGTGAACAGCACACAAGTCCCTAGTTTCGATTAACGGTTTGAGTTTTGTTAACTTCATCCCTTGAAGTGAAATAAGATGGTGGTTTCATCTTTTCAGGGTTGATAACATGTGTCTGTCAAGTAATGGGGTCGAAATAATCGTGGTGTGACTGTGGAGTTGAAGTGGGGTTTGTATGCAAATGTTTTACCCCGAGGCACCGAAGCAGATTGGAAACAACCGTATAAGGCTGAATACATAGAATATATAATTTCATTAATATCTTTTGTAAAGTGATATAGTGGATAGCATTGAGAACAGAAGGGAAGTCGCATTCATTAAAGCTTTACTGTATTTCTTCCACTTCTCTACATTCTGAGTTCAATCCCACTTCCGGGCTCAAAATTGTTTTTCTCTTTTCAGGATCATAAAACAAAGTACCAATCAAATACTGTACATCGATGTAATCGTCATAATTTCTCACCTCAAATTTACTGACCTTGCGCCTAAATTAAAAACAAATATTAAAGTCATTATTTACTATTATCATAAGGGGTCTAGTTGATGTGAGGTCCCACCTACTAGTTCGACCAACTAGTTTTCGAACTCGAGTCCATTTTGGGATCATCGCCTCACAATCCCGGTTTTATTTCTTTTCAGCCATATCTTAGGCTGTCTCTCTCACCTTATTTCTTTATTGCCCACAAGGGGCGAAACATAGAGGGGACAAACGAGGACAGACAAAGGGGTCAAGTCGATTACATCGACTCCAGTGTGTAACTGGTACTTAATCTATCGACCCCGAAAGGATGAAAAGCAAAGTCGACCTCGGCGGAATTTGAACTCAGAACGTAGCGGCAGACAAAATACTGCTAAGCATTTCGCCCGGCGTGCTAACGTTTCTGCCAGCTCGCCGCCTTTAGCTGTCTCTCTCACCTATCGCCTGGATCTCTTTCAAGATGCCGTTTCCTTGAAGATGCTTGATGCCAATTCATAGCACCCATCGTCTCAGTCTGGTTCCAATAAAACCCCTACATCCAACTTCTACAGGAAAGTGTCATGCAATCCAACCGGCATCTATACAGTTTTCCAGTAGAGTCTCATAACGATCGTCTTTCCTAATCTGAGCAGTATCTATATTCTGTTCTATATTTAAGAGATGAGAAATTATGTACATTATTTACATTATTTACAGTTGACGGATATTTGTCCTCATCTTGTTAGTTGTTAACACAACGTTTCGGCTGATATGCCCTCCAGCCTTCATCAGGTTCTACTTATTTTATTGACACCTGATGAAGGCTGGAGGGTATATCAGACGAAACGTTGTGTTAACAACAAACAAGATGAGGACAAATATCCGTCAATAGTAAATAATATAAATAAGGTATCTATATTGTCGTCATATGAACTAGTTAATTGAACAAGGTGTACTATTTTACGTTCCTCACAGTGTATTGTCATATCCGGTTTCTTCGTAGTTAGTTTTGGAAGGAGGTGTTCGCACCAATGCATTGTGCCAATGCTAATAATCAATATTATTTACATTACATCGCTGAGCTGGCAGAATCGTTTGCACGCCGGGCAAAATACTTAGCGGCCTTTCGTCCGTTTCACATTTTTAGTTCAAATTCCTTCGAGGTGACTTTTCCTCTTTCATTCTTTTAGAGTCGATAAAATAAATACCAGCTGAGCCTTGGCATTCATGTAATCAATTTACCTCCTCTCTCGAGCTTTCTCACCTTGCGCCAAAATTTGAAAGTAGTATTAGCTACTTAATTTACATACAGTCAGGAGATTAGAAGAGTCGGACAAAATGTCTACCAGCATTTAGCTACAGACTTTCATGTACTAAATTCAAATTCGGTTCCGGTCAACTTTTCCTTCCGTCATTTAGGTGTCCATAAAGTAAAGTAATAGTCAAGCACTGCGGTTCATTTAATCGACAACTTCTTTCTCGCAAATCAGTACCCATGTGGAGATCTTTAAAATCGATCATTTTCATTTCAACAGCATAAGACCAATCGGAGTTATTTGAATCAGTTACAAAATTTTGAATGGTACATATTTCAATAACGTCAGAAAGGTGAAAGATGAAAGACAAACTTTGTAGAATTTGAACTCAGGAAGTCAAGAGGTGTCACGAAATACAAGCAAGCATTTAACACAACCCTGTACTGTTTCTGTCATTCCATTGTTCTTATATCATCTATAATTATGATTCGTTGTATAGACGCCAAGAACTTTATTGAAAGGAAAGGTGTCTGATTGGTTTCAACACTCTCCTTGATAGTTCTGCTTATTTTATCGACATATGAGTAGTAAAAACCAAAAGTTAATCACAGCATGATTGAAACACAGAAATGAAGTAAAAAAAGAAAAAGGAAACCACGTAAATGATTCTATTAAATTATTCCAGCACTGTATTGTTCCGCGTGTCTTCACATCTGTGCTAGGGCAACGTGTTAAATTTCACGTGGCCGTACTATTTATTCTTTTATTCTTTTACTTGTTTCAGTCATTAGACTGCGACCATGCTGGAGCACCGCCTTCAAATATTTTTGTCGAGTAATTCTTATTCTCTCGATCTTTTATCGAACCGCTAGATTACGGGAATGTAAACACACCAACATCGGTTGTCAAGCGATGATTGGAGACAAACACAAATACAAAGGCACACATACACGTAGATACACACACAGACAGACACACACACACTCACACAAAACCATATATATGTGTATACACAATGGGTTTCTTTAAGTTTCCGTCTTACACATCCAATTAAAAGGCTTTGGTCGGAGCAATGTGGTTGGAAGCAAGCTTCTCACCACACACCTCCCCTATCCAATATTCCTAGAAATTCAAAGGATACATTGATATAGGCGCAGGCGTGACTGTGTGGTAAGTAGCTTGCTTCCTAACCACGTGGTTCGCGTTCAGTCCCACTGCGTTGCGCTTTGGGCAAGTGTCTTTTACTATAACCCTGGCCAGACCAAATCCTTGTGAGTGGAATTGGTAGACGGAAACTGAAAGAAACCCGTCGTATATAGATATGTAGATATATATACATATATATATATATGTGTGTGTGTGTGTGTGTGTGTGTGTGTGTGTGTGTATGCTTATGTGTGTTTATGTGTGTGTTCCTCCACAATCGCTTGATAACTTGATAATCGATGTAAGAGTGTTTATATCCCCGTAACTTGCAGTTCGATAAAAGAGACCGATAGAATAAGTACTAAGCTTACAAAGAATAAGTCCTGGGGTCGATCTTGTCAACTAAAATCCCCTTTAATGCGGTGCTCCAGCATGGCTGCAGTCAAACGACTGAAACAAGTAAAAGAATAAAAGAATAATATAAGTTTAATTTAAAAAAAGGACACGATTATCATCGCCGGAATACCTTTGACTGTAGATCGGGCAACAAGAACAAAAAAATTAACATAAATTGACATTAGTTTTAGGTGCATTGTGTCTGAATAAAAGATGAGATGGTTCCCAAATTGAACGTCTTGAATCAAATGCCTACACGGTCAAGACTGATTTAGTGCTAAACAACAACAGCAAGAACAACACAGAAATCAACAACGATAACAGCAGCAGCAACAGTAGTAGTAATAGTAGTAGTAGTAGCAGCAAAAACAGCTAGAAGACTTTGTCTTAAATAAGTAATAACAAAAAAAAACACTGTTATATGTTCTCTATCATCCTATTCTGAGATATCCCTTGTTGAAATATACTGATTATATGTAATCATTTCATCCTGTATCAAAAAAGAAATTTTAATAATAATAATAATAATAATAATAATAATAATAATAATAATAATAATAATGATGATGATGATGATAATAATAATAATAATAATAATAATAATAATAATAATAATAATAATAATAATAATAAGAAGAAGAAGAAGAAGAAGAAGAAGAAGAAGAAGAAGAAGAAGAAGAAGAAGAAGAAGAAGAAGAAGAAGAAGAAGATTATTTGAGGACAAAAAAATCTGATAACTTCTCATTTCTAATGTTTCATTTAACAAGATCGAAGACAGGATGTAGAATTAATTATTTCCTTTCTATGTGTATATATGCCAGCCCGTAATTAACTGGGTTTTGTTTGTTTTTGTTGGTTTTTTTTCATTTTTTTTTTATCACAAATTACTTTATGCTGTTATTGCATTATCACGCAAGCCTTACACATCAGCCGACATATAGAAACGAAATAGCTCCTTATGTTGTTTACTCTGTTGAATGTACAACTTCTTGCAAACTATATCAGTCTTATAATGTAAGCAGATATATTGGTTTCAAATTTTGGCACAAAGTCAGCAATTTCGACGGGGAGAGGGTAAGTCGATTACATCGATCCAAGTGATTAACTGGTACTTGTTGTATCGACTCCGAAAAGATGAAAGGCGAAGTGGACAGAATTTGAACTAAAAAAGTTAAGAGGAACGAAATATCGCTAAGGATTTCGTCCGGCCTGATGACGATTTTGCCAGCTCGTCGACTTCTTTCAAATATATAGGCACAAGGTCTGACATCTTGAGGGAGGATGCGAGTCGATTACATCGACCTCAGTACTCAACTGGTACTTATTTCATCGAATCCAACAGGATGAAAGGCTGAGATATAATGGTTGTATATAATAATTTATTATCTACCCATCGTACCTTGCTTCAAGTCACATTTGATAAAATTAGTCAATGATATAGGATACCAATGTCAAGTTTTGCAATTAATAATCTCCCTAAATAGTTAATTGTGGTCTTGTTCCAATATTAAAAATCAATAATTTATTCTTTAAAATGGTTTTAAAGGCACATGGTCAGTAATTTTACGCTGTTATTGCATTATCACGCAAAACTTACACATCAGCCGACATATAGAAATAAAATATCTCCTTATATGCTTACCATCGACCCTAATATTTAACTGGTTCTTTATTTTATCGACCTTGGAAGAATGCAAAACAGAGTTGTCCTCGGCGAAATTCGAACACAAAACGTAAATAACCAGAACAAACATAGTTTCCTTTAGGTTTCACCGAAAGATCGACAACTACCTCTACAACAATATTTTCTTCGGAATGGTTCTAAGTGTTTGAACGGGACATGTCCGCCCGAGCAGATTCTTTATGATACCTCCTCTCCAGCATTGTCTACGATGCTAGTTTATGAACTTCTACAAATGGTCGGATCGTAATAGAATGCACGGCTCTTTGATGGGATTCCTGTTTCTTATTTTTTTTATTTTTCTTTTCTTCTTATTTATGTTGTATTTTGTTACTGCTATTTTCTTCTTTACCTTAGACCAACGGCAAATATAAAAGGCAAAGAAATGTGAGTGATCAAAGAGCCACCCGTTGATCCTCTCACCATTACACCAATTCCAGAACAAAGCCATAAACTGTAACATCACTGGAACCATAATCATTGGTACAGAGATATCTAAAATGTAATCGAAGGTTATAAAAATAATGTACAGTATCAGGACGAAATAATATATATCCCACTGTTCGGCTATAAACATGAAAATATAAACAGGCATGAGAAAGGCAGTGAAAGGAAAAAATGGGGAGAGGTAAAGAGGGAGATACAATGAAAAAGAGACAGAAAAAGAGTAAAGAGATTGTGAGAAAAGCAACAAAACAAGTAATTCACATAGCCTCGACTGACTTTTCGGATTCAGTGAAGTAAAATGTCAATGACTTGGTCGTACATATACGACGAAAGATATTCAAACTTAATAATATATATATTCTTTTCTACTCTAGGCACAAGGCCCGAATTTTGGAGGGAGGGGGCCCGTCAATTAGATCGACTCCAGTACGCAACTGGTACTTAATTTACCGACCCCGAAAGGATGAAAGGCAAAGTCGACCGCGGCAGAATTTGAACTCAGAACGTAAAGACAGACTTAATAATATATATTATCATGAATAATGAAAATTTAAAGGATCATTACAGTGTGAAATTATATGATCCAAATAGAGAGCCTCAACATGGTTGCTCGGCCTCATATAGATATTAATCAAATCTCCTTCAAATCACATCCCACTAATTTTTAAAACGGATGATATAATGATGGCATTTTCGAAGCTCATCATTCTTGTTTCTCTCCAAAACATTTTTGGATCACAAAATATTTTCTGACCCAATCCAATGTTAGGAGATATAACAGTGGATATTACACGATATCCCTATAAAATAAGTCGATATTTTGAATGCATTTAGTGTGATATTTTTTTTATAGACTGGCACAGATTTCAACAATGATACACCTAGGATAAAAATCTGAGCAGGTCATGGCAGAAATGTCATTGTTGAAATCTTTGCTCAGTCAAGGCCGATATTTGTTTAAAGTTAATGAAAGTAAACGAAGCACAAACTGTAATTTTTGCAAGCTTTCCTGTATTGGTGCAATTTATGCAGTTAGTGCATAGTTTGAACTTCTGTCGCTTATGTGCGCTCGAAAAAAGTTGATAGTTGGTAGATCCAGCGAGGAAGAATTTGGTTGTATGCTTAGCATTGAATGTGTCAGTCTTTTGTATTAAATAACAACAATAACAACAGTGGATTTTTTTATCCGCTTCCCCCAGGAAGCAATATTTTTTACTTTCAACACCCTGTCATCTACCCACTTTCAAATATTCAATTTGTTTTAAACTTCCAAGTTTGTATCTCATTAGAGTCGTAACTGGTTAAAAAATAACTAAAAATTAATAATTTGTTGAGGTTCGTGCAATCAAACGTATTCACTTCTAAACTTGTCAATTTAACTATGTAAAAATGGTAAAAATACTACTTCTGTTAATGATATTTGATGAAATACGTTTTATGAGAAATGTTCCCTAATATCATCTGTAAATTTAAATAATTTTCTTGTCATGCACCTCATTACATGTAAAATTATACTGGTTTCTGTTTGAAACCTTCAGATTTTCAGCTTTGAAACAGAATCTAGTAAAGGATCTATACGTTAACATGACACAGTCAGGATAGTTCGCGACTATGTTTTAATAACAACCAGAGTGTTTCTGTTAAAAATCTCAGAAGTTTGACATATGAGGTAGTCACGGCTGAAAAGCCTTTGCTTAAATTTTTGTTTAAAGTTAATGAAACGAAGTGAACCAAAAACAATAATTTTTGCAGGCTTTCTTAAATTGGTGTAACTGATGTGGTTGGTATATAGTTTGAACGTCTGAAGGTGATGCACGCGCGAAGATGGCAGTTAGAAAATCCAGAGATTTGTGTTTCCCTTTCAAAGAGAAGAATTTGGTCGTAGGCTTAACACTGGATATATCACCATTGAAATTAGATGACATTGCTTTATTTGGCCTTACCGAGGATCGACATACGAGAGATAAGTCAAAGGCAAGTCGAAATACTTAACTGGAGTTGGAGTAATGTAAAGATGATCCAAGACTACAAAATGACATTTGTGACATTAAAACGGAGTGATGCATTGCACACAGAAGTCGTTACTGCAAGTGATGCAAGCAAAGAGTAGCAAAGCTGGTAACGATTTTGTGAATTTCATTATTTGAGAAATCATTCTATCTAAATTAAAGAACTGATTTTTTAACTTGATTTCTTGGTTTATTGTAAGTAACTTGACCGTGTAGTATTATAAGAAAGCGGAGTGCTGTTTTATCCAAAACAAAAGACATCTTTGCTTCGCTCTAATGCAACGAGTTAGATGACTCTATGGCAATGAATAAAAAATTAAGGCTGCAAGTTTTATATATATCGTTTACTTTTTAGAGGTGATTGTCTCCAACAACAAAACTGACATTACCTGACCTCATCCATTTTATGCTTGCAAATTCAGCAGTTGATATTATCTGATATTGCTATAGAACAAGACAATGTCATGAACGCCATTAGCATCCATTTTTTTTACAGACTGCTACAATATAAAATGTTAAAAGAAAAATTGTTTATTTCAGCGAAGCAATGAATAAATTTTTTCTGCGGTCTTAATAGAGTAATCGATAATCAAGAATTGGTTTACGGAGAGCTTACCACTTACGTTCTACAGACTATACAATGGCATACATGGAAATGTATCAAAGACGTTTTTAAAGAGATATATCAAGAATGTGTAATAAAACGGAAAATGTAACATCCAACAACAGAATTAGAACATATACAACATAGAATAAGAGGATAAGAATTCATACAGCATCAGGATTCAAATACATAATAGAAGGGAAACATATGCAACAATGGAAAAAGAATGCATGAACCAGCAGAAAAACAACATACATATCAACATTAAATACAGCAACAGAATATCAATACGTTGAACAGAATAACGGCACACACAAGAGAATAAGAACCTGTAGGCCAACAGAATAAGTATATATATACTAAATATATTTAAATACAAAATTCAACAAATTAGAATATATAATGTAGCGCACTGAGAGTATATACTCTTAAGAAAATAAAATCACTGTCGATATGCTACTATGATTAGACAGTAAATATTCCTTTGTTCTGGATTTGTTTCACTGATTTCTGTCATGCCACTGCGGTCACAGTGGGGCAACAACCTCACTGTGTTTTAATCGATCATATAGATCCGCAACACTTAATCCAATTTCATACTTATTTTGTCCATCTATTTTATCAATTAGCTAAGTTACTTCGTTTTCAATAAAAACGAACGATTCATAACAACGCACACACATATAAACACATACAAAATATTTATTTTATGTATACTCAGTCATGCATACATACATATAAGTACACATATGATTATGAATATATATAT
>NC_068986.1:52046175-52046767 GCF_001194135.2 Octopus bimaculoides | reverse complement strand
TATATATATATGTATGTATGTATGTATGTATGCATATATATACATATATATATGTATATATATACATGTATATATAAATGTATATATACATGTATATCAAATATGTCTTTGTGTATATGTATATATATGTGTGTTTGTGTGTGCGTATATATGTATATTTTTTTGAACATATAATTATAATAATATTATTATTAAGGGCGCTGGAATCCCATCGCCTACACGCTTGATGTAGATGTCAAATACCTACAATCAACTCAAAAATTTGTTCTCTATTTATAACCCCAGGTCGATTGAGAGGTAATGAGCAAGAAGATTTACAAAATTTCGGATAATCCTATATGTTAAGATGAATTTGTCGCTTATACATTTGTCGGTATATCTCTATTGAGAATTGCAAAGAAAACATTTAGAGTGGATTGTAGGTGGATTTGACACCTACTTCTAGCCTATATGCGCCGGGATTCCAGCGCCCTTCATTACAATTATATTTTTATAATTATATACTTAAAAATCAATTTATTAATATGGTCATATTTTATACGCTAGCCACTGTTATAATCATTTGTATGATTATATATTTATAAGTATATAT
>NC_068986.1:52027054-52038329 GCF_001194135.2 Octopus bimaculoides | reverse complement strand
TATATATAGCTTTATGAGTAGATTTGGAAGAAGGAAACTGAAGGAAATACGACGGACTTCCTTCAGTTTCCCTCTTCCAAATCTACTCATAAAGCTTTAGTCGGTTCGAGGCTATAGTAGAAAAACACCTTGCCAAAGTATCATGCTCAGTGGGACTGAATTCAGAACCATGTGGTTAGGAAATAAGCTTCTTGCGGTACAGCCACACCTGCATCTATATTCTTTTATTTTTTTACTTATTTCAGTCATTTAACTGCAGCCATACTGGAGCACCACCTTAATATATGTCAATAATCCTTTCAAATGTCGTACTCTGTAAGCGAGTTTGTCTTTCTATTAAAGCGGTTACGTTTGCCAATCAAGGATACATGAACCAAAGCAATTTAATAAGCAGGTAATAGATTTTGTCTTTCTATTGATGATTTGGAAAGTTGCATAGCCGTACACGTTGGAAATTCTCTTGATCTTGTACTGCGTTTAACCGAGAAGAGACATTTATGCAATAGCTTTGGAAAAACGCTACAAATCATAAACTGGACTTCAGAGTCATCTTTGCTTTGAAAGTTATTGTTAGAAAATGGTGGTCGATCCCAGTATGGAGTCGACCTCCATTGTACATATGCGTGTCTGTTTGTGTACATGTGCCTATATGTATTTGTACACAAATCACTCCTCCACACTCAAATACAAACAAACAAACACACGCACACACACAACAAGAAACACATATGAATGCGCTGTTAAAATAATCACACATCAATCTATTTCATCTATTTTGTTCTATGTATATTAATTCTATCTACGTTATTCAAATTTCTTATGAATGTTTGATATTGCTGAAAAACTGTGGAAATCTATACTATGTTTACAGACAGATATTTTTCACCAGAGAATTTCCACTTTTCATGCACACTTCACCTCCACATCAGACTTTGAAAAAAATCATCTTTAGTTTGTTAACAATATAATTGAACATTGGCTGTACCGATGAGTTATGAAAACGTCTACAAATGAAAGGAAATAGGAAATAGTAATTTAGAATTTTTAACTGAACTAGATTTAACCGTTATCCTATACTTTACGTTGAAGATCAATGTAAGGGAGAAATATTCTTTTCGTAAATATATAGGCGCAGGCGTGGCTGTGTGGTAAAATGCTTGCTTCTCAACCACATGGTTCCGGGTTCAGTCCCATTGTGTGGCACCTTCAACATGAGTTTTCTACTATAGCCTCGGGCCGTCCAAAGACTTGTGAGTGTATGTGACAGAAGGAAACTGAAAGCCCGTCATATATATGTGTGTGTGTGTATGTGTGTGTGTGTGTGTGTGTGTGTGTGTAGGTGTGTGTATTTATATGTGCATGTGTTTCTGTCTGTGTTTGTCCCATACCATTGCTTGACAACCGATGTTGGTGTGTTTATGTCCCCGTAATTTAGCGGTTCGGCTAAAGAGAATGATATAATTAGTACTAGAATTATTAAGAATAAGTTCTGTGGTCGATTTCTTCGATTAAACACCCTTCCAGAATAGCCACAGTCAAATGACTGAAGCGAATACAAGAATAAAAGAATAGAGATTACAAAGAAGAGCGTTGTAGTTTGCTTGAAGCAATGTAGTACAAAAGTAGAATAATAAATGACATGAGAAATGAGGGAAGCTTCTAAATTTCGGGCGCAAATGCCTATCTTCAGGCGCAAAGGCATCTCTTCAGGTGCAAAGGCATATCTACGTAGATCATGCGAAAATGGCAGGATCTACGTACACACATATTACTTTGACTATCTTTCTGATAGGCTTTTGCGCCTGAACGATAATTTTTTTAAAAACCTTTCACATTTCATTTATACATAGATTACTAAACGTTAACTGGATCCGAACTTTTACCCTGTACTACAATCTTAAAGTAGAAGAAAGAAAAGACAAGGAAGCTATTTTACGATTTAAATAGCACGACAAGAAAAATTTCACGATTTAAATAGCACGACAAGGAAAATTTCACGTCAAATGAATGAATGATACAAAATAAATACGATAAAATAAGTATCTGATGGAAATAATTCTGGGGTTGACTTGCTCGATTTAATTCTTTGGAGAAAGTGCAATAGAAAGTGCAATAATACGGCCGTAGTCCAATAAGAGAAAGCAGCCAACGAACATATATATAAACTACATTAATAAGAGAAGACACTGGAAATTCCATTAAAAAGGTGTTTCCGATTTGATAATGAAAAAAAACATTGCTGTAGATCAGTTATATTGCGTAAAAAAATAGGTAAACTTTTACTGCATGAGACTTGCCTTATTAGTAATGGGTGTGAGTGAGTATGTTTAGAAATGCATCAATTCGCTTTTCCTTAAATTTTTCTATCTATCTATCTATTTGTCATGCAAGCGACTCTTACACGAATATAACTTATGTATGTGTTATGTAATGGATTCTCTAATGACATTTATCCCTTAAATAATGCTTTAACTTTTTATTTGTTTCTCTTAATTTTAATGTTTTTCTTCAAATCAGTATTTTTTCTGTCTTTCCGTCAGTCAGATAGATTTTACAAGATATCACCTGAAATAGATAACGGACCATTGTTAATCATATGTCACACAACGCACATGTTTCATGTAATACCGTTATCTATCACTTCGTCTTCCCGCTAACTTATTTTGTTACAAGTAATTTATCTACAGCCACTATGTTCTACTGAAGCGATTCGTCTCAAAAAGTACTGTATCGCCTCTTTCTTCTAAATGGTAATGGGGCGGTTTTGATAATCATTCATTTATTCCACCATCCATCACTCCGTTCATAATTATTTCTTTCTATTTTGTGTTTTCAAAAAATTTTCTTTAATTTATTTCTATTTTATATTTGTAACCCTTCTCTTATTTCTTAGTTTCTTCATTTTTTTAATTCCAGAAACAAACATGGTAGAGCGATAAATTTCCCTCAAGGGTTTTATTTTAGTAATAAAAATTTCTAATTTTTAATAAATATTTCTGAATTAAAATGAAGGTCAGAAACTTTGAAGGTAGGAGTTTATTCGATACGATCGCCCCCAGAACTTGATTGAGAATTCATTTTATTAACCTTGGAAAGAAAAGATGACCCCTGCCTGGATTTGAATTCAGAATACGAAGAGTCGGAACATATACTGCAAGGCATTTTTCCGACGCTTTAACTATTCTACTAGCTCACCGCCAGGAAGTTTGATTACATCGGCCCCAGTGTTCAACTGGTACTTATTTTATCAACCCCTCAAAATATGAAAAGTAAAGTCGATCTTGGTGGAATTTGAACTCAGAACGTAAAGACGTACGAAATGCCGCAAAGCACAATTGTCCGGTACAGTACCGATTCTGCCAGCTCACTGCCTGTTTATCTATTATAATGTTAATATACCTGTGAAATACAACCATTATACAATTATGCTATTTTCTTTTCCTTAAAATCATGTTACTATATGGATATGTAAGAAACAATTATTTCTTGTTGCTGTTGTTTTTGTTCTTATTATTTTATCCACTGATCTAGGTAGACATCAAATTGAATATCCATTTACATCGATACTCCGTATTAGCCCTCTACTGAAACTGCTAATATATTTTGTTTCTGTTCGCTTCTATGATATAAATCATGACAACGAGTACAGTGTACTTTACGTAAGAGGATATTGTCGACACACTGCAAACTGATGCGATGTAAAATTTTCATGTATCAATTTACATTTGATGTCGACTGCCATTTGTATTCCGATAGGTGACAGTGGATCAGAAACAGCAGTGAACCGGACAAAATACCATGTCATAGTATTCAATGACATCTTTTATATTTTTTAATATCACCTACATCAATTTAGCCTTCCTTTTTCCAAAAATGCTAAAATAATGTCAAAATCGATATAATTGAATAAACTACTGAGTGCTGTACCCCGACATGAATCGAAATGGGTAATCACTTGTACCATTAGACGTATGAAAATTATATTAATGTACTTGATAAAAGTGTAAAGTGTTCAAGTTTAGAACAATTCGGCAAATATAAATGACAGTGCGTTTGAGCAACGTAATTGTTCTTAAAATAAACATATGCATGTGATATTAAAGATTCTTATTACATAAGCAAATTTCCTCGAGGTAAGTCATATGTTTTGAGCTCCCGAAATTGTTTGACTTTTGTTGTCACGAGTTGTTGAAGTCTTGTTTTGTTGCTCGATTCGTGTTATAAGGCAGCTGCCCTCCTAGGGCGCTAGTTTTTTTTTTTAATCCTTTTGGGGGCTATATACGCCAATTACATCGAAGAATTTCTATGAAAATTTTACCAAAAATAATGGTGACCGACCGTGGGAATGATGACGAGAGGTTGAACAGCCAGCTCAACGAAGACTTCCCCGCCCTCACCACCACTATTGTTCCCACAGAGGAAAAAGAAGAAAAGAAACAACAGATGAAAAATGAAGAAAAGACAATTGAGATTTCTTCGCACACAAACGAAGCAGGTCGAAGCAGGTTCGCTTCAGCCTGCAACTACATGGAAAATATCAAATAAAATAATGAATTGTTGGAGAAGGTGAAGGGTCTCTTGAAGAAATAGGAGGAATTATCGCCCTACACACTCCCATTGAGATCGAGCAATAGATCTAGAAGAGGACAATAACATACAAAGTGATAAGTCTAAAAACAAAATAAATGGAAAGAACGACTGAAGCCTTCATAGAAAAATGTCATCGCCCCATTTGGGATAAGAAGACTTACGTTAGCAGAGGGAGGCGTTTTGGGATCGTAGAAGTGAGATTCCAAAACGAAGAAGAGGCGAGGAAACATTCAGTCAGCTCTCTTACGCAATGAGGAACTACTCCTTGTCCCAACGTACCTTGGAAGAAGAGTAGTAAGGATCAAGGTGGCCGACGTCCCGCCTGAAATTGATATTGAATATACAACAGCAACCGTCCCGTACGAAGTTGGGGGTAGGTCAAATATCCTCCAATCATATAGGTTGAGGAAGTAAAACTGGATAGGAACGGGATGATGCTCCTCTGCCAAATTGAGGAGAAGCAAATAGAAAATATCCCCGACTTTATCATCCTGAAAAAAGAGGGAGGAGGCTACATGTTGCGGTCGAAATGCCACCTCTGTGGCGAACCCGAGCCATTTAATAGCTCTCTACCCAACCAACAAAGCACCCATCAAAATGTCCCTGCTGCCAGCAGCTCTATCACAGCAGAAACTCCAGCAAAAAACACAGCAGGGCCAAACGAACAAGAGGAGACAGCAGTTCGGGACGCCGGGCATCTAAGCGGAGCGGGACAAGAAGCTACAGCAAAAGCAAAGAAAGAAAAAAAAGAACTGAAAGCGAAAAGAACACAGATGAGCTAACTCTCATCTGCTCAAATGTACCCCTCCCCGACGACGCTTTGGACGCAGAGAAGGACGAGAACGGAGCATCGGATGGGAGTTCCCAGGAATGGACAGTGGTAAAAGGGAAGAGAAAGCAGAGCACTGAAGAAAAAGGCGGCAGTAACACAAAAACATCGGAAAACACAGAAAGGTGACACCGCATCCACACAAACACAGCCTAGCACGAACAAACAAGAACAGAACCGTCACACAGAACCAAACACAAACAAAAACAATAACTTAGACAACAGACACAAACAATGCAGAATTCATGCAGACATTAAACAATATATTAAACATTTACGCAAACAGCTACCTCACGCCCACATTCTACATTCCACAAATCATAAAAATTATTGCTATAAAACAAAACACATACACACTTTTAAAAACAAGGCACCCGAATGTCACAGGAGAATATCGGACTACCATAAAAAGAACTATATACAAAGGACTGACGACTTGGGAGCAACGACTTGGGAGCAACGACCTGCGACACCTATAGATAAATGCTTTTTTTCTCGCTTCTCGCTTGATCCAAACGAAAGTGAAACAATATTATAGCCTTATCACATTAGAATTAAGTGAAAGAATAAAAGTGAAACAATATTATATCACATTACAATATAGATGTTGTTCTTTCATTTTTGACACGTAATACCGAACCAGTACCAATGTTATATTGCTTTAATCCAAAAGAAAAGAAAAGATACATGTTGACACTCACGGGATCTGATACTATTACCTTGTAAAATTTGATTTGATTTGGTCGAGCCGTTTGAGAATGCATAAAGAACAAAGAATTTTATTTAGAGATTATTATTATTATTATTATTATTATTATTATTATTATTATTATATTCAGGCCCTTCACTCTTCTAAATGCAGAGTTGAAGATTTAGGCCAGGACTATTCACGATAACCATCTTATGCACTACACCATAGAGAATTGGGTAAGGAAGCTGGCATGGGTGGGTCTCTGATCAATTTAGATCAATCTAAAGCCTTTGATAGGGTCGACCAGCAATACTTGATGTTTGTCCTCAAGGCTGCCGGTTTCGGTTCAGTTCTCCGCGGTTGGATCTCTGCTTGTACAGCGACATCTCCTCGGTTATTCGGGTGAATCGTCACCTGTCGAAGCCATTCAGCATCTTGCGTTCGGTTCGTCAAGGATGCCCTTTTTCTTCCCTTCTGTATTTACTGACTCTTGAGCCATTACTGTGGAAGTTAGTGGCTTTGAGGGGTGTCCCGCGTGATCTAGGATGTGCGAGAAGTGTGTCTGATTACGCTGATGATGTAACCGTCATAGAGTCGAGCCACAGGCATATAGACCTGATTGGCGACACACTACAAGAATGTGAAGCGATGACAGGAGCAAATATTAACGCGGAAAAGTCAGTGGGCTTGCAACTCGGCACCTGGAGAGGCAAGTCCATACCGTCCAACAGCGTCCTGGGGCACTGAACAGACGGTCCCGTTAAGTTGTTCGGGGTCTGGTTTGGTCCGGACCTCCGGGAGGAGAAAAACTGGGACGTGGTGACGAGCAGGGTTGCGAGTCTCACCCAGGAATAGGCCGATAGGAAGCTGTCCCTGAACGGTCGAGCGGAGCTAGCGAATGCATACATCGCATCCATCACCTATTATTGCTTGACTGTCATTGCTTGACCTGTTTGCTGGTTGACCAAGCTGGTGCGCTTACTCTTCCGGTTTCTGTGGAAGGGACGCATTCGACTGAGCCGCTGAATGGAGGGCTCGGCATTCTGTGGTTACTGATGCGCAGACATGCGCTGAGGTTGCAGCATCCCCAGCCTTACCTTGACGGTGAGCAGATGTGGTTACCGTTTGTCAAGCACGCTTTTCCACAGCTCGTCTCTTTGACTGAGCTGCAAACCTGGATTAGGCATAGACCAAGGAAAGGCGCTTGGTACCTCGAGTGCCGTCAAGCGCTCAGTCTTCCGCTAAGCGGGCAATGCAGTCGGTGGTAGTTCCACTCTAGCGTTCTATAGAGGACTAGTGGAGAAAAAGTGCGACGACGTTCTCGGGGAAACTTTGGCGTTGATGAAGATCAACTAACCGGTCTAATTCGGAGAACTTTCGGGCATAGGCCTATGGTTAACTTCCAGAAACTCCTTACCTGGCAGTGCTACCGAGGGGTACTGTTTGTTCGAGATAAGCTTTACAAGCACGGAAGTGCCGTCAGCCGGGCCTGCCTGAGGTGCGCTCAGAAGGATGAAACCGTTCTGCACGCCCTAGGCCTGTGCCCGAGTATTGCTGATCTGTGGGTTTATGTGGAACATCTGCTGTCACGTGTAGGACGGATCCGGCTATCAACTGCATCCATTGTGAAGATTGGTCGGAATGGGGCAGGGAATTTATATTTGTCTAGTGGCTGTGGCGAAGAGGTAGTAAGTGGACCCGTTTGAAAGTTCTAAAGACAAGCACTTACCTCTTTGGCCAAGCCCTCATCAACTTTTTCAAGTTTCATTTGAAAAGGAAGTTGAGGGTGGAGAGAGAAGTGCTGCCTTGTGAGACGTTGGCTATAATGGATCTATTTCTTCTTTATTTTATTTTCTTGGGCTCCTCTCTTCTGAGTTCAAAATCCCGTTAAAGCTAACTTTACCTTTCATCTCCCGAAGATTGATACAAAAAAGTGGTAACTAAATGCTGTGGTCGATATAATCGGTTTTTCCTTCTCCAAAATTTCAAGCCCTGGGCTTATCTCATAGGAAGATATTTAGTTTCATTGCTTCGCGTTTTAGTGTTTATATTCTGTCAGCCTAAATCTTAGCTTTTTATCTTCTCAGGTTTGGGGGCATGCGCTGATGCAACGCGTAACTGGATCCATCATTTGTCGGACTCTGCTCGGGTTGTCCCGAGCAACCATCCGAGTGCTTTCCCAGTCAGTTCTCATTTCCGAGAAATACTTCCTTAACTGCCGTGACCATGAAATATGTGGCCGACCAACGCGAACCGTCAACCCAGCCGGATCCTCAAATAGTTTAGAATATGAGTCAAGTGCTGGAGTTGATCAAATCGACTAACTTTACCCCTGAAAATTTTGGCCTTGTGACAATGTTAGAAATCAACTGTTTTGTGTTTTATTTCATTCTTGTCTATCAAGCCGCAAATTCCCATTTTTTAAACAGGAAAAGTATAGTAGATAGAATTGCTGCCATTCTATCTTGTATTCGAAACTGAAATACAAGAATATCAGTGACTTTTTAAAAGAAAATAGAGAATAAAAATAAATATAATGAATTAATGAACAGCTTATTTAAGTAATTAATTTATTAATTAATGCGATGTGTTTATGGGTGGCAAGGGGCGACATATCGGATATAATTAGAAACAGACAGCAGTTAAATAATTGCAAACATATGTCAATTATTTAAAAGTTATTAATTACTTTGTGGCACAGAGTCAATGGTTTTTACTGTGAAGAGATATAGTCATGATTAGTACATTAAAACTAATTAATTTATCTACTACAAGGAAATTAAAGGTGACGTCAATTATACAAATAATACATTTATAACAGAGTCTAACGCGAATAATTGGTTAAATCGTTTTCGGTAATTCTCCCTTGTCTCATCGTTTGACTCCCTCGGTGGAAAACAGATGTAGTACCAGTCCAAATCGGTGGATTTACAAAATTTCTAGACCGTGCGACGAGGTGCCTTGCGGTATGACTTCCGGATTTGTAACTCGAGTTCAAATTTCGCCTAGGCTGAGATAATCAGAACTAATCATCTGATTACAGGAACACACTGCCCAACCGGTAATTGGCTTGCGTATATAGATCAGATAAGCCAGTGACGGCATGCTGGGGTTTTACCCAATGATAAATTGATAACGACAGAATGAAAGAAATATCTAGTATCTTACATCTTGTTATTTGGTCCTCTTGCGGAATAACATTTACCAGATAGGTTACCGTTCAAATCATGAAAGATTATTTGTAAATATCTGAGAGTAAGGAAACTACTGGAGATAAAGAAATGTAGCAAAATGAATAATGAACCTTTCAATTTCAAATATGGATTTTGGTTCAAAATTAAAATTATGTCGTTGTAGACAGGCCGCTGGTAAGCTCCGATTTCTGTAAACTTAAGTTCAAAGACTTTCCAGCCAAAACTATGTCTACCTTCTGTATATCATAACCTGTATTGTCTTGCGTGTATTTCTTCAATTAAAGGTGTTGAGTGGGATTTGATGAATATTTAGTGATTCATTTTAGCACTTCAAAATTATGACAGTGTATGGTGTGGAAACACCCTAAGATAATACACTATTGACAAAAAGCAGAGATGGATCTTTTACCTTTTAATATTTTGATAACAATATTTTAGAACAATTATAAGGCGGCGAGCTTGCAGAATCGTTAGCACGCCTGACGAACTGCATGGCAGCATTTAGTCCGTCTTTAAGTCCTGAGTTTAAATTCCGCCAAGTTCAACCTTGCCTTTCATCCTTTCGGAGTCGATCAAATAAGTACTAGCTGTGTACTGGGGTCGATGTAATCGACTTGCCCGTTTCCCAAAAATTGCTCGCCAAAATTTGAAACCAATATTTTAGAACAACAGTAATAATAATTCTTTCTAACTTTAAGATCAACAACTTTGAGAGGAAGGTCAAGTTGATTACATCGACCCTTGTGCCGAACTGGTACTTTATTTTTTCGACCTCCAGCCCCGAAAGGAGGAAAGACAATATTGATTTCGACGGCATTTGGACTCAGAGCATAAACAGACGGAAGAAATGCTTCTAAGCAATTTTTCTGACTCGAACAGTTATAACAATAATGATTTCAAATTTTGGCACAAGGCCAGCAATTTCGGAGAAGGGGGCTAGTCGATTACATCGACCCCATTTTTTAACTGGTACTTATCTTATCGATCCTGAAAATATGAAGGGCAAACTTGCCCTCAGAGGTATTGGAACACAGAACAAAAACGGATGAAATGCCCCGAAACATTTTGCCCGGCGTGCTAACGATTCTGCCGGCTGACCGCCTTGATACTTATAATAATAATCATTTCTACAATAGGCACAAGGCCTGAAATTTGGGGGGCGGGGACTAGTCGATTACATCGATCCCAGTCTTTCATTTGTAGTTAATTAATCGACCCCTTGGCGGAATTTAAACTCAGAACCTTGCGACGAGTGAAATACCAACAAACATTTCGTCCAGCGTGCTAACGATTCTGCCAGCTCACCACCTTATGATAATAATAAAATATGTTTCGAACTAGAGATACAGCGATTTAAGTCTACGTTCAGAACAAACATAACAGTTTATTCCTGTATTGTTTTGCCCTGGGTCGGCCCTGCCTGGACAAGTAGTCCTGTGGTCAAGGGTTTTTCCATTCGTTATGACTGTCCTCTATCTTTTACATTCAAACACACCGTAATTGAGATAAAAGTATATTATTTGTCCGACCTTGTGAAAAAGATCTTTAGGCTTAAGAAACTTGCTTCTCGAACATATAGTTCCGGGTTCAGTCCCACTCCGTAGCACTTTGGGCAAGTGTCATCTACTACAGCCTCTGGCCGTTCCCAGTCTTATGAGTAGATTTGTTAGGCGGAAACTAAAAGAGGCCTGTCGTGTGTGTGTGTGTGTTTGTGTGTGTGTTTGTGTGTGTGTGTGTGTGTGTGTGTGTGTGCGTGCGTGCGCGTGTGTGTGTGCGTGCGCATGTGTGTTTGTCCCTCACCACCGCTTGACAAAAGGTTACGTCCCCGTAACTTAGCGGTTCGGCCAAAGAGTTCGATAGGATAAGTACCAGGCTTTTAGAAAAAGGTATTAGTGTCGATTCAGTCGACTAAAATTTCTTCAAGGCGGTGCCCCAGCATGGGTGCGGTTTGATGACAGTGACAAGTATAAA
>NC_068986.1:52023817-52026084 GCF_001194135.2 Octopus bimaculoides | reverse complement strand
ATCGTTGTGCCATGTTGCACACACACACACACACACACACCCACCCACACACACACACACACACACACACACACACACACACACACACATACATACACACACACACACACACACATATATATATATATATATACACACACAAAGCCAAATATGGTTGTGTCAATTTGTGCGTATGCAAGGTTGAGCTGAAAAGCTCATAGCCTTGGTATGGATGAGTGATATAAGAGCAGTGAAATCTTGCATGCATTCATTTCAACTCCTTTCGTTTTTTATTAATACCAGCATCGTTTCTTATCAGGTAAACTGACAACTCACTTTTTAAAGAAAGCTTCAAATGTAACAAGTAGCGACGTTTCTTGAAAATCAACAAAATTTGGCATCGTCGTGTTATCAAGTACCAGAAGAAAAACGGTTTAGACAACATTCATGCTGATATGGTTACTAAATTAGGGGATGACGCTGCAGATTAACGACAGTGCAAAAGTGGGCAGCTGAATGTAGAAGGGGAACGGAGAGTCTTGAAAATTACCCAATGTCTGGTCGTTTGGCAACTGCTGCTACCGAGGAAAATATTGATCGCTTTCATTACATACTGAAGAATAACAGGTGATTAGCTATAAAGGAAACAGTCAACGCTGTTAGCATATCATGTGAGAGAGCTGACAATATTCAGCATGACGAAGTTTCCTGCTCGATAGATCCACGTCTTCTGACACCTGATCAAAAATTCACCAGGCTGAGAACATCTCGAGGAAATTTAACACTGTTTCAGGTAGATCCAGCTGGTTTTATTGAACGTTTCGTAACTCAGGATGAGTGTTGGGTTCATCTGTTTGAGCCAGAGACAAATAGACAATCCATGCAGTGGAAATACACCTCACTTGCTCTAATGAAGGCCAATATCGTTTCATCTGCAGGGGTGATGGCCTTAATATTTTGGGACACAAAAGGTTTGCTTTTATTTCCTGCTTTCAAAAAGGGTGACTCAATCAATGGAGAGTACCATGTCAACTTGTTGAGATTGGTATGAAAAGCTATCAACATCAAACGCTCAGGAAAACTGAGGAAAGTGGTCATGTTTCATCAAGATATTGTTCCAGTACACACGTCCTTGGTTTCAATGACTACCGTGTGTGACCGTGACTTTGAACTGGTCATCAACCTACTTTCTTATCTGATTTGGCCCCATCTGAATAACATCTTTTCCCCAACAGGAAAAACCACTTGGTTACGAACCAGTATCGCAGTGATGATGATGTCATATCTGCTGTTGATGACTTCTTTTAATAATAGGATGAAAACGTCTTCACCAATGGTGTGTGTGTGTGTGTGTGTGTGTGTGTGTGTGTGTGTGTGTGTGTGTGTAATATATAAAAACTTGAAATTTAAGCATATTTAAAAGCACAGCTGATATATAAGCTTTATAACTGTCTATCTCTTTCTTAAGCAAACATATATTTATCCACTTTTATTAACTCACACACATACACACACACACACACATATACACACACACATACACACACACACATATATGTATTAACTCTCTCTCGCTCTCAAACATAATCTCTCAATTTCTCTCTCTCCCCCTCTTTCTGTCTGTCAGTCTGTCTCCGATTCTCTCTTTCTCTCTTAATCTCTTTCTTTCTGTAAACCCAACCTCGTAAGAAACAAAATGTCTGCTTTCAGCCTCACTTCAGCCATAATTGACGACTACTCCTTAATAGTCTTTAAAAATTGGAGAATATTGATTCTGAAAAGTCCATTACAGCTGACTACTCTAATATGGAAATTACATGGAATGAGTAAGAACTGTACTTTCAGTCATTAGACAATAATAATTGCCCGACAATTTCTGATAACACCATTGGAATTCTGGCCCAAATTGAATTTTGATTAGGCATGTTTAAGAAATGGACTCTTATAGTATAATTGGAGTCATTTCTGCTAACAAGAGAACGACGAACGAAAGCTTTTGGACTGTTACTCACTAATTCCCTACCGCTGATTGAATTATAGAAATTTTCTTTTAATCTACTCAGTTGTAGGTGGTTCAGGAGGCATGGAGAAGTTGACGTTAATTTGAAATACGTATAATACGTCCATATTGGACCAATGAATTGCTTTATAATGAAATACTTAATTATGATGTGTAGCAATATACATACTTGCATGTATGTATATATTTATATATGTAAATACATACCTGCAAACATACATACATACATACATATATATATACAGTCCCATGTAAATATATACACACA
>NC_068986.1:52019758-52023154 GCF_001194135.2 Octopus bimaculoides | reverse complement strand
TATATATATAGATAGATAGATAGATAGATAGATAGATAGATAGATAGATAGATAGATAGATAGATAGATGCATACACATACACACACATATAATATATATATATACCTTTTCCCCTATAGGTACAATTCCCGAAATTTGAGTGGGAAGGGCCAGTTGATTAGATCGACCCAGTACGCAACTGGTACTTAATTTATCGACTCCGAAAGAATGAAAGGCAAAGTCTATCTCGGTGACATATACACAGATATATAAGATATACACATATATTCAAGCATTTCCCAAATAACCTTGCACTCTTTTTAGAAGCTCAGAAGAAGCTATTAGGTGATGTGCGAGCAGTCAGCTCTGAATGCACAGCGTTTTATAGCAGAAACAGTTATAAGCTAATGACGTTCGTTGTATAATTTCTTGTTCCCTTTTCATTTATTCAATGTTATGTGTGTGTATAAGTGTGTGTGCGTGATGTGTAGGGCGTGTATGCGATGTGTAGACACGGGTGTTCATAATGTAAGTGTATGGGTGCTTGTAGCAGCATGAATGCAGTCTCTCTGAAATAAACTGAAATACTCCATGTAAGATAGGTCATACTAATATAGAACGATATAAATAAATTATACTTTTCAAGATTATTATTGTTTTACCTGGTTGATTCAGAAGAGCAAGGGCAGTGCCCATGACATTTTATAGGGCCCCCAAGTTTTTGAGAGGAAGATATTCTTTAGACAGGAGATCCAGCATTAATGCATGCAACAGAATGTACTTACCAACAAAATCGCAATGACTGGGCAGCGGGGTTAAATCGAGTGGCGAATTAATTCAACCAACCACAGCTTACCTTTTGTCTCGTCTCTCGAGATTAGCCATGGTCAACATGAGGCCAGCAGGATTGTCTGAAAGACACGCCTAACGAAAAATTATCTTCACGTTTTTTAGTAGTGTTGCCCGCCTTCTGAGCAATATCTCGTAAAACCCGTGCCCATGCCGACTCTCGATGTATGTCACTTTAATGTTTCAGACAATGGTCGAATCTATAAACGTTCTTTTGTAAAGTTTGTTTCTTTAAATTTAACTCATATACAAAAGAATGAGAAATATATCAACTATAACCGAAGGAAGTCAAGTTTAATCTCTCGTAGAAAATAATGAAAGTTCCAAAAGTTTCTTGGAAATAGTATATGGCAAATTGAAATGTTGTTTACGGAAATTCTGAAAATACGAACGAACACGCTATTATATATATATATATATATATATATATATATATATATATATACATGCAGATATAATAATAGCATGTTTTTGTTTCTTGTATAGTCTGTGAGAGATTGTGTGATTGTAAACATAAACAGAAACTTTGATATTGCAGTTTTTGTGAAATAGAATTTTATTAACTCTCTATACATCGTAGATATAAAAATATAACATGATATATTGTATAATATAATATAATATATGATAATTGATATATGAATTGTTCTTTGGTAAGGATATATAGAGAAATAAAGATACATGCATAAATGCATAGATTCATATCAAACTACGTAACAATCACCTTGAGATTTATATTAATATATACATACGAAGGTCGGTTGACAAGTTCATAGGCTGACCAAGATACTCTCATGAAATATGACGAAACGAGATTTATTTTTCAATAAAGTCCAACTCGTGGTCTTCACACTCCTTCCATCGCTGTTGCAGTGCTTTGATCCCATTGATCAAGAAGCTGTCACTCTGTTGGTCAAAGAAGTCATCAACAGTAGATATGCGATACTAATTCCCAGCCAAGTGGGGTTTTTTTTATGATGGGGAAAAGATGATAGTCAGATGATGTCAAATCAGGAGAATTGATGGGATGGGGCTGATCAACACGTTCAAAGCCACAGTCATGTACAGCAGCCATTGAAAGCAAAGACGTGTGTGCTGGAGCGTTGTCCTGATGAAACAAACCAATTTCGTTAGTTTTCCTGGGTGTTTGGTCTTGATAACCTTTCGTAACGGCTTCAGCAACTTGGTATGCTACTCTCAATTGATGTTGGGGCAATTTTGAACAGAGACAATAAACAAAATGCGTTTTGCATATAAAAAAATGACACCATCATTTTCCCTGCAGATGAAACGATCTTGGCCTTCTTCGGAGCAGGTGAGGAGGCATTTTCCTACCGCATCAATTCTCTCTTTATCTCTAGCTCAAACTGATGTAGCCAACATCCATCCTGGGTTAGGAAACGTTCAAGTAAACCAGTTGAATCTGCCTGAAACAATGTCAGATTTTCCCGTGATGCGCTCAGCCTGGTGCGTTTTTGATCAGATTTCAGACATAGTATCCACCGAGCAGAAACCTTCGTCATGCCGATTTCTATATGCAAAATTAGAACAACACTCTCGTGATACATTCACAGCATTGGTTATTTGCTTTATAATCAATCGGCTGTCATCCATCAGCATGTGATGAAGGCTATCAATGTTTTTACTCGGTGGTGGCAGTTGTAGGGCGCCCAGACCTTGGATCATCTTCAAGACTTTCCGTTCTCCTCCTAAATTCAACTGCCATTTTGTGTACAGTTAATAGAGCTGGAGCGTCATCTTCTAATGTAGCTACCATGTTCGTATGCATGTCGCTGGAGTCTAAACCCTTTTTCTTCGGGTACTTGATAATACGACGATGCGAAATCTTGTCGATTTTCAAGAGGCCTCGCTACTAGTTACTTTTAGAGTGTTCTTTAAAGAGTCAGATGTCAGTTTACCTGTTAAGAAAGAATACCGTTGAAATGAATGTATGCAAGATCTTACAGCTTTAACATGATTTTTCGTAGTCAGCCTCTGGACTTTGGAGCCCACCCTCGTAGATTGCATATTTCTCCACTGGAGCGAAATGTTGCAGAACAGTAAGGAATTTCGGCGTTTAAAAAGCACAGCCCCGAAGCATATTGTAGAATAACCATGTTCTACATACATGGCTCACATTGTAAATTGAAATAAAATATGTATAAAGGCCAGCATATATATATGCCATTACATGGCTCCCCAACTACCGATGCCAAGACCCACAGCCTAGTCAAGAGCTTCACTAGATTATCATATGTGCGTGCGTGCGCGCGTGCGTGTGAGTGCATAAATGCGTATGATAGATGCAGTTTCAGAAATAAAACTTATATTTATAAACTATTTTGCGAAATACCACTTTATATGTAGATGAACAAGAATCGATAAATGAAACAACAAACGCATAGATCAATAGATATGTTACATTGGCAGATAGACGAGAGCGGATGAGAACTATTTAGATAGATATTTATCGGAATGAATTTAGTAAATGTGAATGGGCGTAGACATACACACACACACACACACATACAAATATATATATATATATATATATATATATATATATA
>NC_068986.1:52008863-52018161 GCF_001194135.2 Octopus bimaculoides | reverse complement strand
TATATAAATATAAGTGCTACTGGTATAATCGAATCCAGTACAACCTGTTGCATGGTCGGGTTCTCGGCGACTAAACCGGCACCCCTACCAGGCTAGCCTGGTGACGAGGGTTGCTAGAAAGCCAGCAGGATTAAAAACAAAACCTGTTGAAAGGTCGGAGGAACCTAGTGTAGGCTCAACGGCTATCTAGAACTACCATAGGTACGCAGAAGTTTCAGGATGTTTTCCGGCGTGCTGAAAGACCACTGGTAGTGACGCATCCCTCAGCTTCTATTGAACTATGTCTCTAGGAGATGGTCACTCTGATGCAAAACCAGATATGCAGCGAATGGCATTGGGCATTTTATGGATCTTTATAAATATATTTGTACACACATATACGAGAGAGAGCTGAAAAGTTCCCGGTTTTAAGGGCATTACAAAAGGCCTGTTTGGAGGCCCAACTGTCCCAGTTATTTTACAGGGCTTAGTCGTATATATATGACTGGCTTCTTTCAGTTTCTGTCAGCCAAATCCACTCACAGAGCTTTGATAGGTCCGAGACTATAGTAGATGACACGTGCCCAAGGTGCCACGTGGTTGGGAAGCAAGCTTCTTACTATACAACCACTCCTGCGCCTGTGTATATGTATAAAATTAGTTTAAAATTTTGCACAAAGCCAGCAATTTTGAGGGGATGGGTTAGTCGATTAGATCGACCCCTGTACTCAACTGATACTTATTTTATCGTCCCCAAAAAGTCGAAAGGCAAACTTAACTTCAGCGGAATTTGAACTCACAATATAAGAGGACGAAATGCCGCTAAGGATTTAGCCCAGCGTGCTAACGATTCACCGCTTTAAGCGTGTGTAGAATTGTGTATGTATATATATATGCATGTCTTTGCGCGTTGTCGCATAATTTGTGGAGACTGGAAAACCTGCTGCAAATTTGCCTTATGAAATACACATATACATCTACATATGCTCAAAACAATCTTTTATCTGTAGTTTCTATGTAAGCTTGTAGACATGAAATAACAGGAAAGTCATGACTGTAGATACTTAGCAGATATCTATACTCCCATTTTATATTATTGAAAATAAAAGATTTAGTAATACATCTCCAACAAAGTAAGACAAAACTGCTTAATGTTCTTCGGGATTAACGTTTCATGTAGGGATGTAATGCGAAAGTAGATGACTTTAGTTCAGTGGGATTTCAGTCCCAACACACACATAAACACATAGAGATACATGAGGGTGTGCTGAAGAGTTCCTGGCTTTGGATATAAAAGAATATACAAGAGGATCAGATAATTATGATTTTATTCAACATATTCCCTTCTCAGATCCACACACTTATTGCAGCAGTCCTTCAGTTTATCTAAGCCCTGAAAAATAACTCGAATAGTTGGGCCTCCAACCAGGCCTTTTGTAATGCCCTTAAAACCGGGAACTTTTCAGCATTCTCTCGTGTATGTGTGTACAAATATATTTATATGCATGTATATACATACACACACGTACACATACATACATACATACATACATACATACATACATACATACATACATACATGTATATATTTATGCAGGAACATATTATGTATACAAAAAGAAATACGGGTCACTAGAAATAGAGAAAGAAAGAGCGGTAGTTTCGTATTTAAAAATACGAGTAGTTGAATTTATCGACTGATGTGAAGTTGAAGATAACAAAATTTTCGATTTCTAAAGAACTTCTCCGATATCGAATCTTTAAAATGCTTTCCTAATAACTCCCTCAATGGACGTGAATATCTGTTATAGAAAGCAAATCGTAGGATTAGCGAAACGGAACATGATATAAAAGCTGAAAGCAACTCAATATAAAGTACTTTAGATAATTACTTTGGATTAATTTAAGAAGTCACTTAAAGAAATCCGAGAACTGGTCAACACGATTCAGTAATGGGCAAACATTGGTCATTAGTAAAATGACCTTATTTGATTGAGTTCAACTAAGTGAATGTGCTTTATAAGTGTTTTTAAAGATTTAATGCTTTTTATATTTGAAAAAAGGACTAGGCTTCTTAACTGTAACACAAGAAATAGGTCTTGCGTTGCTTTCTTTCTTTCTTTTTGGCTTAGAGGAGGAGGAGGTGAAGGAGGAGTTGATGGTGATTTTGGTGGTGGATTAGCAGCATCAGCTGCATTAGTATCTCTGTCCTTGAAGGAGGAAATGTAGAGCTATTCCAACACAAGACACTGGATCCCAGTGAATGCATTTTATTAATCCCTTAATAATTTCCCGTTTTCTTTAAACCCAAAATATACAGGATGAGTGAGCAACTAATAGATTTATTTGTGTGTGTGTGTGTATACATATACCTGCGTGTAAGTGTATGTATGCATAAGCATCTACATAGATTACACACATGCAAAAATGGAGTTCATTTTTGATTATGTACTAAACTGGATCGCTGTAATACACACCCAGAGACAGATATTAAAGATCGTATTAAACCGAACGAGTAGCGGATTCGTTTCAGCACACAACAGCATCTACAATCCATCTCACGGCCTTTCTAACAGCTTTCGTATACACAATATTATTCATAACGAAGCTTCTACCTACACATAGTTATATAGAGTCATGACCAAGTATCTGTGCGTTTTTGGCAAAGATCCTTACCAGTAGACCAGTTGTTGCGCATGCTAATAAACATCGCCTTGCTATGCCACTGCTGTTATCCAGAAGCAAAGATTTTTACAGCTTGGCACAAGTATCGTCGCAAGTGGTGCAGCTTCAACGCAAAGAGCTGGTAAAGATACTGCAAAGTATCTCATCCTATGCCTGAAAATTTCCACCAATCCACAACCTTGGAGCGGTATTTTTTTATCTTACCGATTCCGACCGATTGAAAAGCAAACTTCCCCTCAGTTGGATTAGAATTCAGTGTATAGAAAGTTAGAATAAATACTGTAAGGGCAGGACAGGTATTCTATCGAACGTTTCTTACCACTCTGCCAATTCGCAAATGACTCAATGGTGTGATAATTAAATATGTTTGACCGAAGTGTCACGCAATAGCATTCAAAACGAAACCGTCGGATTTGGAAAGCAACTTTAAAACCGTACGCTTTCACTTACGCCCACATACTTTCCAAGATCTTCATTAAATGTTTAGATTTAGTAACATGGAAAAGCAATTAGCAGTTTTATATGCATGGTTATTTCTGAATTATATACCTTTAACAACCTCTTGCTCATATTTTATGGAAGCTAATCAAGTATCCTAAACTTTCTAATTATGGTAACTAAATTTAATTTATCAATCATTATCGAATTTAACAAATCGTGGGATTAGATTTGCGCTGATATATTTATAACTAACTGCTGACGTCAGTATTATAAACTTGTATGTATGTGTGCTAATAATGAATGTAAACGACGACATATATACATGTACATACACACGTATTGGGTCATCCCATAAATAATGCGTTTTTTTTTACAATTTAATGAACTAAAAGTCGGAGTGGGTTGAGATAAACTACCTGCTTCAGCTTGCTATAAAAGCGGGTAGTAATTTTGCCTTGTACTTATTCTTAGTTTAAGTTTTCAATGGTGCAGTTCGATTTTACCAGTTATTTTTGCAAAGTTATAATGGAAGTTAGAAAGGAGCATATTCGGTATATTTTGCTTTATGAGTTCAATAAAGGCAACAACGCAAAGGAAAGTGTGCGGAATATTAATGCAGTATGAAACAGGACGAAAGAGAGAGAATAGAAGCAAAATAAAGTAAAATATACTTTCGTTTATTTTTTCTGGTTTTTTTTCAAGCTATAAAACTGGCTTGTAAGTAAAGAGATTATGCCTTCTCTGTCTGTCTGCCTTTTGATTGTGAACAGTCTATATGTAATGGGAATCTAGATTTTATGTTTATAATCCATGCTATTAAAATAATCAAAATCTGCGAGGGTGCAGTGAAAAGCTCATAGGCTTATTATGAAGAAATGATGCCAAAGCTGCGAAATTTGCATGCACTAATTTCAACACTTATTAATAATTGCTTTGTTTCTCTTCGGATAAACTGACATTTGACTGTTTAAACAAGACTTCAAAAGTGACTGGTCGAAAAAGTTATCGACAGCAGATATTACATCATCGTTACTGCGATACTGGTTATCAACCAAATGATTTTTTTCTCGCTAGGGAACAGACGATAGTCAGATGAGGCCAAATCAGGAGAATAGGAAGGTTAGTAAACAAGCTCAGAATCACAGTCATGTACAGCAGCCATTGAAACGGTGGACTTGTGTGCTAGGACATTGTCCTGATGAAACAAGATACCTTTCGTCAGTTTTCTTGCGCGTTTGGTCTTGACGGTCTTACATAACACCTCAACAAGATGGCATAATATTCTCTATTGATGTATGGCATATTTGAAGATAGTCAATAAACACAATGCCTTTTGCATCCTAAAAAACTGAGACTATCATCTTCCCTGCAAATGAAACGACTTTGGCCTTCTTTGGAGCAGGTGAGGAGGGGTGTTTCCACTGCATAGATTCCCTCTTTGTCTCTCACTCAAACTGATGAAGCCAACACTTATCCTGGGTTAAGAAATGGTCAAAGAAACCAGCTGGAACTGCCTCGAACAATATCAGATTTTCCTGTGATGTAATCATGCTGGTGTACTTTTACTCAGGTGTCACTATTGCCCTATATCAAATTTCAATCTGAATTTATTAGTGAACTCGGAAAGAAAGAGTAGATAACTCTTATTTTAAGTGTCTTTACTGCGTTGATAGCGAAGCAACTTCTTACTAATGCACCCATACAAATGTTTATATACATATATATGTATATATATATGTGTGTGTGTGTGTGTGTGAGACAAGAAAATTTCATGAATTTGTGAATATGTGAGTGTGCTACGGCGTGCATATATAGGCGCTCGTGTAAATGTAATGTGAAGCGATGAGCATTACATACTCGTATGTGTGCGTGTGTGTGTGTAATTACAAGTCATATATTTTTATGCATCTCTACGTGTACATATTCTTACATATTCTGTAACTCAAAAGGAGAATCGTTGGAATATTTATCTATCCCTTGTATGGTGGATTTTAGAGGTCTCCGGTTAGTTTATTTATTTCTTTTTCTTGCAAAACATCAGCGTTTGCCGGCTTTTATGCAAATCTGTTCTTACGTAATGCTTTGCACATTTCGTAGTACATGATCTACAATTTCCGCATAACTTTACTATTGAAGCTCAATTCTATACTAGATATAACACAACCATTCGGCAGCTAAGCTGACAGTGCCTGACTTTTATTTACAGGCGTCACTGTGGGGTTAAAGAAGCTCCCATTTGTGATCTCGAGTTCAGTCTCATGGCATGGTAAGTGTCAACTGTAGCTTCGAGGAGTCTATCAATGCATCGTGAGTAAGTATGGTTTATCAAAAGTGTGAGAAAGCTGGTCGTGTATATGTGTATGTGTGTGTGTGTGTGTGTGTGTGTGTGCGTGCGTGTGTGTGTGTGTGTGTGTGTAACTGAAAAAATGTGTTGTAAATACACAAACAAAATACGTATAACATATATTGGGTGCACAAATGGACTGAAGATAGACACAGAAGGATGCTAATTCTTCATCAGTTATCAACCAGATGGTATTACTCAGTTTAGCACCATTATATATATATTGAAGGGCTTGAAGTAGAACAAATTGAGGACACATCTTAAACCTAGTACTTATTCTATCGGTCATTTTTGCCGACCCGCTACTTTACGGGGACGTAAACACACCAGCACCGGTTGTCAAGCGCTGATGGGGGGGGGACAAACACAGACACAAAGACACACATATACGGCAGGCTTCTTTCAGTTTCCGTCTACCAGATCCACTCACAAGGCTTTAGTCAGTCCAAGGCTGTACTGCAAGACCCTTGCTCAAGATGCCACGCAGTGAGACTGAACCCGGATCCATGTGGTTGGGAAGCAAGCTTCTTAGCTCACAACTGAACATAGAATATGTGTATGTATCTTTGTGTTTATTCACTACCACCGACTCACAACAGATGCTAGTTTATTTACGTACCCCCGCTGACATTGAATTTCGATATATGAACTATAAAATAAGAACCAGACATCAAAAAAAAATAATAATGGGATCGATTTGTTCGATTTTAGCCTTCAAGGTGGCGTCCTGGCTTGACCACAATGCAATGACTGAGACAACCGGAAGATGAAAGATAAAACATAATTTCCATGGAACTGTATCAGATACGTTGTGTTAGCTCGAGATTATTATTTTACACTGGAATATTCAACAAGTACTCCAGATTTCTAAAGATGAGATGCTTTCTTCTTTTTCTGAGTCCTTGGTGTGATCGTCTGGATGATCCTTCCTGCAGATAAATAGTTCTACCAACAATGCCATGTCTCATTGCATGATAGTATCTTCATGACCTTTTTATCCAGCTTCTAATGATGTTGCTGATATTTTCTAAACTTCTATAGCATAGTATGACATTATCTATCAGAACTTGGAAACTTGGAATTATATTATCTATCACTTTCTAATTTATTGATCACATATTTAGTGGTATGTATGTGAGCATATTTGTATGCATATATATATATATATATATATATATACATTGGCTTTAATGTTTACTGGCCACTTATATTATTCCTATTGTTATTTATTATTAATGATAATAAATAACTATATCTATATTTATTTATGTAAAATTATACACTAATATCGTTTGAATTTGACGCCGGTCTTTCAACAATCAACAGGCATGACGAAGCGAGTAAAATTGTTAGCCCTAGGTAAACAACGAGGTCTGCTGGTGAGAACTAAAAGAATCATCTCAAAGTTCGAAATCATATGATACGGGATTATCTGTAAACCCATTTGCGACTATCAGCCACGATGGTAAGTTAATTTCTTTGCTCGACTCTGGATTTTCGTCACCCTGTGAAATGGTGGCTCATTAGAGTAATTTTCGGCTCTTATTTATAGCAACGTTGGTGCCTCGTGTACTCTCAGTTATAATTATTAATTATAAAATTTATATAAATGTGTGTGTGCGTGTGTGTGTGTGTGTGTGTATAGGGTACGGTGAATAAACTGCCATCTAAATTACACAAAAATGAAAATAAAACTGGTATCTCATTTTAGCAGAAATATTTACCGAAATTACAGAAACATTTTTTTAAATACTAAAGAATAAATTTATTCAATAAAATTGCCAATGGCTTCAACCACGGAGTCCTGTTGCAAGACATAGAGTCTTCCAGCAGCCACCCTCTTGACCCAGGGCAACACTACCTCCTCCAAGCACTTGATGTAGGCTTCCATGTTGAGTCTGAGGCCATGTAGAAAGATGAATGGAGGCATAACGTTGTCATCATTAGTGACCACTCCAAACACTAGATCTTTCATTTTTATCACTTTCGGTACTTGTTTTGGGGACACAGCTAGTCTTCAAACTGACACCCAAACACTCTGAAATGTTCATATTGGAGCTTCCGGTGCCAATGCCAAGCAGTACAGAATGTTATTTCCAAATTTCTGCAGAGTGAATTACATCATGGTACTGGTTTTCACACCGAAGTTTCCCAACTGACTCTACTATACTGTGTCGTCAAAAAAAAAATCAGAAAAAAAAGTGCACAGGCACGAAAGAAAAATATAAAATGGCGACAATTTACCCCTCGCACCCTGTATGTATTCTTTTATTCTTTTACTTGTTTCAGTCGTTTGACAGTAACCAAGCTGGAGCACCGCCTTAATGGATTTAGTCGAAGAAATCGACCCCAGGACTTACTCTTTGTAAGCCTAGTACTTTTGCGGAACCGTTAAGATACGGGGACATGAACACACCAGCATCGGTTGTCAGGTGATGGCGGGGGTACAAAGACGCACACATAAGCACACGCACACAAACACACACACACACGCACATATGCATATGTATATATATAGATATATATATATATATGTGTGTGTGTGTGTGTGTGTGTGTGTGTGTGTGTGTGTGTGTGTGTGTATGTATGTATATATATATATATATATATATATATGACGGGCTTCATTCAGTTTCTGTCGACCAAATCTACTCACATGACTTTGATCGGGCCGAAGCTATAGAAAAAGAAACTTGCCCAAAGTGCCACGCAGTTGGACTGAACCCGGAACCATGTGCTTGGGAAGCAAGCTTCTTAGATAGATAGATAGATAGTCAGACAGACAGACAGACAGATATATAAATATATGTACTATGCATGTATGTTTGTATGTATGTATGTTTGTGTACATGTTAGTATGTTTGTATGTATGTATGAATACGTATAGAAGTATGTAAATATACCTTATGCAAAGTGAATAATAGAAATATCTTCAAAACTTAATAAAATCATTTGAGAAAATCAGAACAGAGATTCATTCACTTCGGAGAAAGTCTACATTCAGTTAGCTGCTATTCAATGTTCAAATGACTGTGGGGACTTAATACTAATATGGCTTTGACTGTTAGTCTGCGGCAATTTAACTGGAAGACGCTCGCGCCTTTTATACTTCCAACAACAAACGGATAGTTGTATGCAATCCACCATACACATACACATATAAACTATAAACTCAATCTCTTTCTCAACTTCCCCACTTGTTTTTCTCAATCTCGCTCTTTCTTTCTCTCTCAATCCCTCCCGTCTCTCTATCCCTTCCGTCTCTCTCTCTCTCTCTCTCCCTCTCTCTATCTCTCATACATACTACGTCTCTCGCCTATACTTGTCATATAACGTTAGTATAATACAAACGATAATATAGACCTACGGCTCCCCCCTTTTAACTACAAATAGCTGTTCTACAGTCCGGAGAATAACAACTGCATACATACATACCTAGATACATAGCTTCTAAAGCGATACATTTCTGAATTGCAGAAAATTTAATTCGAACACATACACTTATTTTATATCACTTTCTACAACACACGAACATTTATAAGTGCGAACATTTATATAGAATCCAATAAATATGCATATGTCTATATGTAAGTATGCATATATATGTGTATGTGTGTATGTATGTATGTATGTACGTATGCATATATGTATGCATATATGTATGTGTGTGTGTCTGTGTGTGTTTGTACATATATGTATACACACACACAAACACACATGTACATACATATATTTAATATATTGTCTACCGATATACAGACATAAATATGTACACACATAGACACACATGCACACGCCACGGATATATATATATATATATATATATATATATATATATATATATATATA
>NC_068986.1:52007293-52007829 GCF_001194135.2 Octopus bimaculoides | reverse complement strand
TGTGTGTCTATGTGCGTGTATTTTTGTCCCCCATCATCGCTCGGCAACCGGTGTTGACGTGTTTACGTCCCCGTAAGCTAGTGGTTCCACAAAAGAGACCGATAGAATAAATACTGGGAGTAAAAATTTGAAATATACTGGGGTCGACTTGTTCGACTAAAACTCTTCAAGGTGGTACTCCATCATGGCCGCAGTCAAAATGACTGAAGCAAGCAAAAGAATAAAAGGCTATGTGTGTGTGTGTGGGGGGGGGGTCTCTCTCTTCCTTTCTGCCTAACGCTTTCCCTCTATACATACATACATACATACATATATATAATAAATCCAAAAAAGGAGAAAAACGTAGAACAAACAGAACAAGGAAGAAATAACAACGCGAGGACGTGATACATACAAAGTATTAGCTGACGCTCAGGTAAGGAAAGAAAGGTAAGTTTTATAGTTTTACGTTTCGAGTAAAACCCTTCGTCAGAAACAAGAGATGAAGGAAGACAAAGGAAAAAAACGCCAACGATCCACATGTGATTCTGTGTGTG
>NC_068986.1:51998408-52006455 GCF_001194135.2 Octopus bimaculoides | reverse complement strand
ATCATCATAATCATCATCCTCCTCATCTATAGATGTGAGTGCGGAGAAGATGTGAAATGTCATAATCAGATCATTTCAGAGACATATAACGTGGCTCTATTTGCATAAGTAGATGCACCTGGGCGTTTGGTTCTATTACTTTTACTTTTTACCTATTCACACACTCATTTAAAAATTTAAAGAATCTCTGGCGTCAGTGTCTGCCGCGTAACTAGGTGTTTGTGTGTTTCCTTATTTATTTCTGTGTGTGTGTGTGTGTTTGACCGACCTTGTGAGCGTTAATGTTGTACGTTTACCAGATTATATAAGCGACAACGAGTACAGTCTCGCCAATATTTTCAGGGCTGACGGTAGTTGTAAGGAAGATGCTATTGTTGGAATAGTTTACTACTACTACTACTACTACTACTACTACTACTACTACTACTACTACTACTACTATTACTATAGACAACCATGTTTCTTAGTACAAAATAAACAATATTCTCAAAACTGTCAAATCGTTTGAAAAGCAAATAAAAAGCAAACATGAAAAACAATTCCTTCTTAACAATTAGAAATAAAAAGTAATGATTAAAGTTTAATATATCTATCCTTTTTAAACACTACAAATTTAGGGGAAAAAAACAACGAAACTTAAAGATGAAGCAAGCGAACATTAATACTTCATTCCGTAGTCTACAATACTTTGAACGTAGAGCAACGTTAGCAATATCCAAGGACGTATTTCTGGTTTGTACAAAGAAAATACGTGTTTCTTCCTTACATATTAAATCTTAAATTTGAAAAAGAAAGAGATGAATTACTCTGCATGCACCGATTTTAGTACTTGAATCCTGGCGGGATGTGAACTCAGGGAGTAAATGCTGGAACAACTAACTCTAGATATTTTTATTTTGTATGAAGAAAGTAATACGATATTAATGGTATGATAATAAAGATAATTATCTTGATGATGATGATGATGATGAGACAGGGGGGCAAGATTCTAGAATAGCGATGATGTCGGTAATCGAGTTGAGAGTTATTTGCGATAACCTATATTTTTTAGTAGATTTACGAATACTGTTGTTCTGATCTGTGGTTATTTGCAATTACGGTAATTTGGTTGTAGTATTAATATTTGTGGTGTAGGTGATATCGCTATTGACTGAACGGTGATGGTCTCACTGGTGGGTTTGGTATGATAGTAATGCTGGTTTTAGTGCTGGCGATCGTAGTGGTCATCATGATGAGAGTGTTGTCGGTTGTTGTATTCAGATTTACATACAAATTATTAAGAATACCGATGATGATGATGATGATGATGATGATGATGATGATGATGATGATGATGATGATGATGATGATGATGATGATGATAATGATGATGATGATCAAGGAGTGGAGATGGTGGTGGTAGTAGTGGTCATGGGTGTGATAATAAGAACGATGGCTCTGTTCTTTATGTATTTTATCAAAAGAGCATCACCGAGGGAACTTTCAAAGACAGTGTACAAAACCATTCGTAACTTTACATTGTGTATGTAACACAAAAGGCGGGAAGAAATACAAACGTAAAATAAGCTAAGAGTTTTCTTATGGACGAGAAAAGAACATCATAGGACCTGGATTACTTTGGTGACTAATGATTATTGCCCACTCCTATTTCTGATTGCTGACTCAGCTTCATACTAATATACCTTCGATATAACCACTTATCTTTCAGCCCCACTTTTCTTTTCATGTGATAATCGAAATCGTTATTTCGAAGGAAGTGGAAAATTTCTGATTGCATTCTTACAAATCATGCCAAGCTCAGTAAATTTTTCGTCAAAGCCACTATACGGAATAAAACTATCCATTGTTTCTTACCATGACGATGTGGTGAGGTGATATTTGCCTCGCCCAACAACCGAATCTGTCCTTCACACTATAAATCCTGTTGGACGTAATTCTACATGTTATCATTGTTTTAGTATCAAAAGCGTTGAGAGTATCTGGTCCTTGATTGCAGATATTCCAATCACGCAATAATACCATAAAGCTATTTTGATATCCAACTTAATGTGTATGATTTCTTAGCGCACCAAAAACTGCATTTTCTACTTTGATAGGAAATCTCATGACAACGCAAGGTGCTAAAAAGCACTCATAATCATATTGACGAGAATTATCTGCTACAGGCGCCAGTACTGTCAGATCACGTAATTTCAACCTACCCGTTCTCTTCAGTGAGAGAAGTCGGGAAGCAGCATAAGAGCCGAATTTCACTTTCAATAATATATAGAATTTCAGTAAATTGTCGTCTACCTACGATATAGATATGAGTGTTTTTATGCACCATGTGTCCATATGAGAAGTCCTCACGCGGTAAGTGTATAAGTGTATATGTGCGCGCGCATTGTGTGTGCATATAAGTGCATGTATATATGTTACCTATTACATACATACGTACATATACACAGAAACCATAATTACAAAATTTACTTATAGACTTCTATATGTTAGTTTTAAAACATTTACAATTAAGGCTCACTAGATGTCTAGTTTTGTATCCATATAAAATTCTTATTCTTTCTCTGTTGACAATTTCATATTTATAGACATGACGACTATTGAGATTCGAACTTTTGACTATGCAATATCCAGTAAACATATCTAAGAGCACATTTTTTTTAGATTTGATCTATCTATCTATCTATCTATCTATCTATCTATCTATCTATCTATCTGTCTCTCATGTATCTATCATCTATCTATCTCTCTATTCAATAACGTCTTTATACGTCCATCAATCTAATCACATCTATCTCCATATTAGATTCTTTTGCTGAGAGCCACATATTATAGAAGTATATAGTCAAACACTAAGAAGGGCACCGACTCTCACATGAACACAGACACACATGCACACATTCATGTACATAAAGGCATATACATAAATGTATGTTTGTATATATATATATATATATATATATATATATATATAGAGAGAGAGAGAGAGAGAGAGAGATGCATATATAAATATACGTATGTAAGTGAGTATGTATATGTATATGTATATGTGTATATATCTATGTGTGTGAGTGTGCATGTCTATGTGTTTGTATTTACCACAGATGTATATGTACAACTAATTTTCCTGCCTCAAGAATTGCTTGGCAATTGTAACCAAAGACATACCCTCTCTCGCACGCACACACACACATACGTACACACATGTATACATGCACACACATACACACACACACACACACACACACAAACATATATATGTAGGCATATATGTACATGCATACACTGACACCCACACTTTCACCTCACATATGTGTGTATGTGTATGCATGTATGTGTTTGCGTATGTCGCTCTCTGTGCACTAATCCCATGAGCTAGCAGAATTTTGAAAGCCAGGTAACAAAGAATCTGATGCAATTATATTCTCTAAGACATCACCTTATCCTGAACATAAAGCATCTTGAGATATTTCTTTTGCTTTGTCCACTCCATCACCATGGCAACCAGATTTGGCTTCAGCATCTTTTCAATGCCACGTCCAGATAGCTACTCTCCGTTCAATGACTCACGGTTAATAATAATAATAATAACGATGATGATGATAAAGATGATGATGTTGATGCTGCTGCTGATGCCGATGATGATAAGGATAACATCAACAACTACAACGACAATAATAATAATAATAATAATAATAATAATAATAATAATAATAATAATAATAATAATAACAAAAAGCAAAAATAATCCGATAATATAACATGCAACAAACACAACAAGAACATCAACGGCTACAACAACAGCAACAGCAACAGCAGCAGCAGCAACAGCAACAGCAACAGCAGCAACAACAACAACAACAACGGCTGTAGCCAATGAGTTTTAGCCCAGCTTCAATATCAACGAACATTGCAACAACTATAACATCTACAACTTTCACATACTGGACTAACAAATCCTGCTGCTCCTGCTGCCACCACCACCACTACTACTACTACTACTACTACTACTACTACTACTACTACTACTACTACTACTACTACTACTACTGCTACTGCTGCTGCTGCTGCAATAGCTAAAACAACAACAGCAAGAATAGTAGTAGCGGGAAAGAGCAGAAATATCTAGCAACTGTGACATACTATACGGGAACAATAACGACGATAACAAGAAGAAGAATATCAATGTTAAAATGGCCACAACAATAACTGCGAACAATGTTAGGAACAAGAACAAAAAAAAAAAATAGAGAGAAAAAAAAACTGCAAACAACTAGAAGTAACGAACTGTAAAAGTAATCCCAATGAATACAACATGAAAATCAAACAACACGAAATCTGATGATCTCAACAAGGACGACGAAGGTAGTGATACAAACAGCAACAGAAACAATTATTACATACAAAAGTCTATAACAGACATAATGATCTTCATTTTCAGGTGGCGAGCTGGCAGAAACGTCGGCACGCCGGGCGAAATGCTTAGCGGTATTTCGTCTGTTTTTACGTTTTGAGATCAAATTCCGCCGAGGTCGACTTTGCCTTTCATTCTTTTGGGGTCGATAAATTAAGTACCATTTACGCACTAGGGTCGATATAATCGACTTAATCTGTTTGTCTGTCGTTGTTTGTCCCCTCTGTGTGTAAGCCCCTTTTGGGCAGTAAAGAAATAAGAAACGTCATCACGCGCCGGGCGATATGCTTAGCGATATTTCGTCTGTCTTTAAGTTCTGAGTTCAAATTCCGCCGAGGTCGACTTTGCCTTTCATCCTTTCGGGGTCGATAAATTAACTACCAGTTGGGTACTTTTGAAGTGAATGGCAATATTTGACTTTGACTCTCAGAACTGTCATCCGGAGTTCGTTAATTTTCCTAAAAAATTTTTATTTATTTACTTTTGTTTTAAAGCGAAAGAGAAGAGAAAGTGAAAGATGTAAGTGTATATGAAATGTACGTGTGTTTGTGAAAGAGAGAGAGAGAGAGAGAGAGAGAGAGAGAGAGTGAGAGAGAGAGAGAAAGAGAGATGGAGGAAGAAAGAGAAAGAGAAAGGGAGAAAGAGTGAGTGAGTGAAAGGGTGGGTTGTTATACGTGCAGCCATCAATATGCGTGTATGTGTGTGTGTGAGTAAATGTGTGTTCTCATGTATGTGTTAGCGATGCTCTCTTTCTCTCTCTCTTTCTCTCTCTCTATCTCTCTCTCTCTCTCTCTCTCTCTCTATCTCTCTCTCTCATACACACACATACACACACGCCCATTTCATATACACGTTGATACATCTTTCAATTTCCGTCTATCAAATCTACTCACAAGGCTTTGGTCAGCCTGATGTTATGGTAGAAGACACTTTCCCAAGGTGCCACGCTGTGGGACTGAAAATGGAACCGAAGTAACAGAGTAACTCAAGATGCGAGAGTGTCGTGCGTTGGCGATTATCACTTTAAATGTAACTACATACATATATATAGTTCTATATTTAAGAGATGAGGAATTATTTACATTATTTACATTATTTACATTTGACGGATATTTCTCCTCATCTTGTTTGTTGTTAACACAACGTTTCGGCTGATATACCCTCCAGCCTTCGTCAGGTGTCTTGGGGAAATTTCGAACCTGGGCATATGGCGTAGTGGTTAAGAGCGCGGGCTACTAACCCCAAGGTTCCGAGTTCGATTCACGGCAGCGACCTGATTAATAATAGTAATAATAATAATAAATAATAATAGTAACATCGTTAGGAATGAGAACCCAGGTTCGAAATTTCCTCAAGACCCCTGACGAAGCCTGGAGGGTATATCAGCCGAAACGTTGTGTTAACAACAAACAAGATGAGGAGAAATATCCGTCAAATGTAAATATTGTAAATACATATATATACTCATACGTATACATACACACCTACAATCACACACACACAAATACACATTCAGTAGTGTTTAGGCATAAGCGAAATTTATGTGAGTTAAATATGTTTGTGGCATATTTCAACTTCTAAGGACAAATTCACTGAAGTTACCGTGAAGAAATGATTCTGCCTTATGGTAAAAAGAGTAAAAATACTTTATCTGTCCAATACTGCTCCTATTGGATTCCCAGACTCGCCTGTAGCTCTTTAGCCGTTATAAGTCTCGGTACCTTCTTTTTAGACATTGTGTACTTCTGACAGGGTACGAAAAGTGTATTGTTGGGGTAGAGTGCAAATTTAAAATCGTGGTGCAAACAATGCGTTACTAGTGATTATATCTGTCGGTCTCTCGTTGAGATTACTCTCCAGAAAAAAAAAAAAAGACAGAATCCTTTGAATACCAAATACATTTGCTGTACGTTACATAATCGATTCTGTAAAAGAGCCGATCTTGCAGAACCTTTAATATAAAATTTGAAGGAAAAAAAAAATAATAAGAGCTTCATCATGTAAAGCGTTAAATCAATCCCACAACAATATTTTATCAACTCATTAGTAAATTACTCGTTAAGAAATAGTAATTTAGTACATTGGCACATAAACATTAATCAATAAGGAAGAGTTATAGTTCAATCGATTGATCTTAGTTCATCTTCGGTAATTACTTTGTTGACGTCAGTTAACGCAAAGAACAAAGTTAACACTCGTGTTTTTTTTGTTTGTTTTTGTTTTGTTTTGTTTTTATACTAAACGCTTTCTGTCCATATCTGTATCGCTTCAGCTTATTCACTATCTTAATTGTTTTGAAACATCAGTGATTTGTTAGAATGACACAAGGTCATTTGTGTATAAGGAAGGTTAGTTTTTATATGTAACGGAATCTATTTCAATATACGCGTTATATTGTTGTGCAGAACAAAAATATTAAAAAAAAAAAAGAAAATCCCTTTAAAATTATCATGCTAGTTAATGCTAGCTAATTGGTAGTTGCAGTGGTTTTGTTAGAGCCGTGCCTGCGATGTGTTTTGTACACACAGAGTGGTTTAGGGCGCACATAGCTGGTAGGTAGTCAGCAGTGGCGGGTACGGTACGATCACCATGGTAACATGAATAACCACAGGACGTGACGGTAGGCTCCTCATTTAAGATGCTAGACGCTGTGGTATCTCCAGCGGTAACTTGGTGCGTTCAGCTGCCAGTCGAGGCTTCTGTGCTCGTTAGGTTGAGAAAGGCAAATTGTCGAAGCATCGGTAGCTCTGCGACAGGCTGATGGTCGAGCTTGTGGCAATGGAGACCTTCGGTGTTCTCGGCTCACGAACCATATCACTGGTCACCGCTATCGAGGTGGAAATGGCTATCCGCAAATGCGAGCAACATAAGTCAGAGTAACTGTTCCAGCGCATCTCTCTTGCTCGCTTCCGGAACCACACCATTTCCATTTTGATTGCTGGGGCCTTGAAGTGACATAAATCACAAGAAATTGAGAGAAAGTAAGAATCTCCTAGCATTAAACTCGAGCAATAAATGTATACAACCCCTCTTCATTATACAACTCTGTCCTTCAATCATAACCAAGCCCTTTCTTGTGAAAGCGAAGAATATGATGTTATGTACTACAATAGCACTCGTCAGCAAACCATCAGGTAGGTGGCCATTGCTTGGGGATTTCTCTTAACGACGGATATGAACACGCTGCTAGTTTGCTGGTTAATTTTCTGGAATAACCTTGAAGTAACATTTGCCGGCTCGGCATTCTCCGATCGTATAGCCAGGGCTTTAGTAAATATAAATCATTGCATTCCTGGAGTTGCGTTTCCAAAGTCAGTGTGCTTCGTCCATCTGCATCGTGTACTATACTGCAAAATATAGTCAACTGTGTTATTTACGGTATTCATTTAACAGTGGAAAACACGCATTCGCATATAATGTTTATGCATTCTATGTTTACTCTATGTAGGCATATAACATGCATGCATTCTATGAATATTGTATATATGTATGTATGTATGTATGTATGTATGTATGTATGCATCTATCTGTCTGTCTGTCTGTCTGTGTCTATGTATCCATATATGTAAGTACACTCACACACACACACACACACACGCACACACAGACACACACACACACACACACACACACACA
>NC_068986.1:51989888-51997739 GCF_001194135.2 Octopus bimaculoides | reverse complement strand
ATATATATATATATATATATATATATATATATATATATACTGATGGTGGCTTTTGCGCGCGCATGTATGTGTTCACGTGAACAAATATATCTTTATGAATATATTCTTTGCGTGCGTGTGTGTATGTGTGTGTATGTTTGTGTCTGTGCTTGTGTCTGTCTCTTGTGCGCGCGCGCGCGAGTGACTGCGTACGCAGGTTCGTTTGTACGTTCACCGAAGTGATCTTGTACCTATGCCTCTTCCTGCATAATTGTGCACCGATGTATATTTGTGTGTACGCAGTTATATGTGCATGCGCGTGTTTGACTGTATAGTTATATTGATCGATTTTAAGTACATATGCGAACCCTTGTATCTTATGCATATTTTCCTGTGATTTTGTATTTACGTTTGCACCATTATATTACTTTATTTATCATCATCACCACCACTACCACCACAACGTCCACCGCCACCACCACCACCACCGCCATTATCGTTATTGATTAAAAGAGCAGCACATGCCATTAAAGTTATACTAGGGTACAAATATACGTAGTCTTCCCCGATCAAAAGGTCACTGAATAAAGATTGTTTAAGAATGATGAACGAAACGATCATTTTTCCAAAGGTACATTTTCCAAACACCAATGAATTCCTTACAGCACATGGCTATGATGTTCCCGCTCCCACTACTTCTGCTCGTGATCAGAGATACACAAATCGTCAGCCACGAAGGGACCTGCTCAACTGGTTAAAGTCAAACAACTGACAAGCAAATCTGTGGTATTAAGCTGAATATTTGCTGTAGCCCATCCTTTATAGCAAGACAAAACATATACATGATATCACTTCCAATCAGTTAAGATCAAAAACCACCAGAGCTACTGCCTAGTACTGCCTCAGGATATTTATTATTATTATTATTATTATTATTATTATTATTATTATTATTATTATTATTATTATTATTATTATTATTATTATTATTTTATGTTTGACTTTTACTTTGCATTTGTACAAGTTGGCTCCAAGTCTTACCCAGAGTCCTCAAGAGACAACAAGTTAGAAGTTCATGTAGGTGTTATGCCTAGGTACCATATATTTGGATTTATACAGTGTTGTTCTAGAGAATGTCTGAGAAACCATAAGAAAATTATGTGTTTGTTTTGAGATCACATAGACAGTATTTTACGTAGGATATGGGCAGTTCCCATGAGCACTATCTTTTGAACTTCAGCCATTTTGGGGTTTCCTGGTATCTGAGCTAGGTAGTAATCAGCCCGTTTCGCTGTCATTATTATCATTATTATTATTATTATTATTATTATTATTATTATTATTATTATTATTATTATTATTATTATCATTATTATTCTTATTATTATCCAGTAGCCTTATTTTTATAGCGTGCTTTCACTGCGCTACCGAACGCAGTTCTGTGACTTGGGTATGTGCTGTGGTTTGCTGCGATGCTCTTATGGTTACTGTATTGAAAGTGCATTACGTAGGATGTGTACGGTGCGGTGCCTAGTAGTGCTATTTTTTCGTATGTTATACATATATGTTTGTCTTGTGGTTTGGGTTATGTTTTGTTTGAATATTATTTTATCGTACCTAATGCGTCCAATATGATAAGAATTGATACTGTTTTTAGACTCCACATTCGAGTTACCTCTATTTCCAGATCTTTGCATTTAGAGAGTTTCACCATTTGTTTTAGAGCAACGTCGTCATCTGTTGGTATTGATACATCATTTAGAAAGCATTTTTTTTTCTTCATGATCTCTGACAATTATATATGGCCGATTAGCCTTCATTTCCCTATCTTTCTATATTGGCATATCCCAAAGTAGTGTTGCTTTCTCATTTTCTGTGACCTCTTCTGGCGTGTGCCTATACCAGCATTTTTTGTTGTTATTTGGTAGTGTTGGCATAGCTTCCAGTGTATATAGGTTCCAACTCTGTCGTGTGTGTGAATATATTCCTTCTTAGCCAGGACTGGGCAGCCAGAGACAATATGATTTATTATTTCTTGTCCTGCTTCACATATTCTGCAGTTACTTCTTTTCATTATATGTTTTTCGTAATTTCTTGTGGGAAGGATTTGGTCTTGCGCTGCAATTAAAAATCCTTCAGTCTCTGCTTTTGAGTCTTGAGCTTTTCAGATTTTGTTGGAATTTTGTTTTGTCTATTTCTTATATGTTTAGTTTAACCCAGTATTTACCATGTAGGGGCTTTTCTTGCTATCGTTTTAACATGATCCTTTTGCTGTTGTAGTTTTAGTTTGGATTTCATTTGTTTTACAGCTTTTGTTGTTTCTTCTTTTTCTTTATAGTTGTTAGGTAGCGTGACTTTTGGTTTGCATTTTCAGCTTCCTTAAAGACTGAAAACGTTTTTGTTTTTGTTTTGTTCCTGTTTTGTGGCTATTCGTATTAGTTTTCCTTACTTCTGAAGTATTTTTGTAAAACTATAGTGGTTATTTTGTAATAGTTTTCTAGCTGTATACGGCCTCTACCACCTTCTATACGCTGCATATATAACCTTTCTATATCAGATTTTGGGTGGTGCTTCCAAAATCCTGTCATTATTTTTCTTGCTTCCCGTCTAATCGGCAGAGTGTCATAACTTGCACCATATTATCTAACCGTTAATTAATCCCCATTCGTTTTAGTTGCAAGTAGGCACAGCTGCTGAATAGCTTCAAACTCAAATTTTAAACGCCAGCGCTAGAATTAACGAGATATTTTCATACGATAGCGACTAGGTGGTTATCTGGCGTACCAGAAATACTTGACAAATTTCTTTCATATCCCACCATACCTTCTTTGCAAAGAACACGTTGTGACATATGATGTTGGATTCCCGTTACATAAGAAATAATGCAGGACAGTCTCAACTAAATTTGACCCATTCAGGATTACCCGGGACTAAAGAACATCCATTAAACTATTAATGCTTATGGAGTTACCGCTCATATGTGTTAATCGTAATTTCCCGTATAACACATTGGCCTTATGAATCGCATCATCTGTAGAAATATTTGTCAGTCAAACCAATGAAGAAGCTCCTACCTGTTATTCAGTCTTCTAGAAACAGTAACCTTGCCTCATATCTAATTATGTGCTTAAAATATTATACATGAAATTACGTGATCTTAGGTGTACACGATGTGGTAAAAAAAGACGGGATGATCGTACTTGGAATTCATACGGATTATAGGTCTGGTTTATCTGGTTTACCTTAAAAACTATACCGTTTTATCTTTGGTAAACGAACGGTAAGATTTTATTTTTTATTCTCAATCTTTTTAGCATTTAAAAGGTGAAGTTATGGTCATATGATTTTACAGACTCGAGAGCATATACGACATCAAAGGAGTTTATGTTTGACTTGATGCAATACACGTCTTTGTAATGTATTCAGCAGTAACAAACGCGCAATAAACCAACAATCTTTTACGAACAAACAATCAATATTTCCAACACACTAACACGAACTGTAAACTGTACCTGGACTTCGAAGAGCAAACTACGAACTGCCGACTACATCAGACCGCTACTATCTATATGTAGGGTTCTCGTTTATTCTCGTCAGAGGGTGTTGTACTCTCGCCACAACGATAGGAACAGGGTTGTACTACTATCAATTTTCTACTTTGCTACTCAAACGACAATAAAAGAACGTATGAAGCCAACTCTGGTATGGGCAGAGCAGTACCTAGAGACTGCGTATGAAGTAGTGAAAGCCGAAAGGAAGCTACGATATGAAGTAATCTTCTCTCATTAAGGACGTGGAAAAGGTACGTGGAACAGGTACTGAATTGCAATTAGGCGGCTACAGTTGGGAACAACTGCAATCCATTGCCAAAGATGCAGACATATGAGGACCAGCTGTTAACCCTTTAATTCTATGTAGAGTTAAAGGGTTAAGAAATAAGAGGTTTTTCTCAGCAACTATTTCCATGTAACCAATTACAACCAGTGTGTTAGTCAGGCTGTTAGTAAATGAACCCACTAACCTCAGCTAGTTTACTGGGTAACAAAAATGGTGTGTTTGGCACCGATCCTTTTACGTATCATACATATATACAAGATGGCCCAAAGTTTATTCGTTTATGTTCTGTTTCTAAAATTACAATATCTTTGCACTATATGCAATATGTGTGTGTGCACGCACTTCTTTGTGTGATTGCGTATCTGTGTGTGTATATCACATCTTGTAAATTAAAAGTAAAATAATGTAACTAAAGCACATGTATTGAAATTGCAGACCCCTTTGCGACTTTTGAAGCCCCCTGTGTCCATATGTACATAAATATTGTTACGAACGAAAAATTTATATTCAGATAATTTTGCGTTCGTACGACGAAAATTTGCTCTCTCGTTTTGCAAGCGAAGACGAAAAAATTTATCCTTTGTGGTCCCGTGAATGTTTAAAGTGGTATGATTTTGAATAGCTTTTGCGATTATGCCGAAGTATAATGACTACTGCGCACGTGGTGAGATAGTTCGTGCTGGATGTTTGGGCTAGTCCGAGAACGTTAAAGGCTTTCCTCAAGGGTTAGTGTTATTTTTGAAAGTCATATTGAAAGGTGTGGATATTGTTCGATATTATTGAAAAGCTTTTGTGCGAATATTTTGTCTTGTCTGCCTTTCGGTGGATTTGTTACCGTTTTCCCCCTGGTTTTGGCGATAGAGTGTGTGTTATTATGCAGTCGTATTCCGACATTGGGTCCTGTGAGGATGAATTGCTGAGATGCGTTGATAGCATCGACAAGGAGCTGGAAGGAAAGAGTTTTGCTGCAGTGACTGGTAATCCGAGAGAAGACGTACAAATAAGGAAGTGTTGGAGAAATTCAAAGACTTAATAAAAAGAGAAACGCATGAAATTGGTGTGACCCCGCCAAAGAAAGTAAGTCATAGAGTGGAAAAAAGAAACAATTGTATATAAAACGTTTGGTTTGGAAAAGAAAAGGATAGAGATTGTATCAGGGGAAAAATATTAAAATGTCTTAAAGACATATGGAGTGACATTACAATGGAGGAATAAATTACAATGGAGGAAGAAATTACAATGGAGGAAGAAATTACAGTGGTGGAAGAAATTACAATGGAGGAAGAAATTGTTACGCCAAGGTGGAGGTGCACTTTAAAGCAGAAGAAAGGGCCAAGTATTATTCTATGGTGTCCAGAAACACGGCATAGGTGGTGCTCCTCCCAACTTACCTTGAGAGATTTGCTTCCAGGCCAAGGGAGGTGGAGATACCACCGGAAGTGGAAGCTGATTGGATTATGGCAGCTATTATAATAGGGATGGAGGATAAAATACCCATCCTCCAAATGATCAAATTTCCGCAACATAACTGGCAAGGGCAAGAGATTGAAATGATTACCCAGGCCTCCCCAGAAGTGCTAGGGAATATAGTTAGCACCATTTGGATAGGCCAACACAGAAAGTTTAGCGTGTTAGTGGAGGGCAGGAAACCGCGATGTTTCAAGTGTAGTCAGAAAGGCCACATTAGAGCAGACTGCCCTCCACTACCATCAAGTAACATTACTAGTTGGCCCCGGCGAAAAGGTAACTGCACCTCCACAAACCGAAGGAACAGAAAAAGTGGAGAAATAAGAGACAGAGAATAGAGATTTGTCGACAGTGACAGGAGGAAAACGTAAAAAGAGAAGTTCACCACTCAAGGGCTCCAGTTCACGCCATTCCTCCGCTCCTATCCCTCGAATCCCCAATTTATCTAGTCCTTCAATCCCCTTCCCGCCCCAACCGCCACTAATTCGAACCTTGCCGCCACAGTAACACATGCAAACACAACATTTTATCAAATCCCCCAACACTCACCCATAAAGGAAAAGAAATTAACCTTGACGATCGATTCGAGAAATAGCAAACTGGTGCTAGAAATTAAAAAAATTAAAGTGTTATTTCGTTACTACCCACAAGGAGCTACACACATAGGGGACAAACAAGGACAGACAAACGGATTAAGTCGATTATATCAACCCCAGTGCGTAACTGGTACTTATTTAATCGACACCGAAAGGAAGAAAGGCAAAGTCGACCTCGGCGGAATTTGAACTCAGAGCGTAGCGACAGACGAAATACCGCTAAGCATTTCACCCAGCGTTCTAACGTTTCTGCCAGCTAAAGTGTGTAATGTGTGCTAGTGGATGAAAGTGATTTCAAAAAGCTAAAACTAAAATTAGAGCCTGACATTGCGGATCTATACAGAGAGGTATGCCTAGATGCATTACTTCCTTAAATGGAGTACAACGACATCTTGGAGTACGTGGTTTCATTGATTTTTGAAAAGTATTTGACTGTGGAACATTGTGAGTAATTAAAAGTTCAATGCGACTTCTCGGAATGGGGCTCGAGTGATCGTCATTCCATCTTTTCAGTTTTTCATATTTTCATTTTTCAATCGATTTTATTTTCTGCCCCCCCCCCCCACCTCTTCTAAGTTTTGTATGTCCTGTGCTGTCCCATCTGTGCTTTGACCCTAGTAGTTAATTAAAAATAAAGTTCGTGCTGGAAGACGATGTACATAGGTCGACGTGAGCAATTTTCTGATGTAGTAAAAGATAAGCAAGTTTCCTTTTTAATCTAAAATATGCTCTCCTTCACTTTCTACAATGCTCTTCCATTTATCTGGTAGACTTGCAAGGCCCCTCTACCAAAAATTCACTTTTTCTTGACGAAAAATACTCCTCCAGTACTGATCTGACCGCGTCTCCAGAATTCATATTTTTTCCGACAAAATGATTGTGATGAGTGAGGAATAAATGATAATCAGATGGAGCAATGCCCGGTGATTTTGGTGAGTGGGGCATCGTTTCCCATTCAAACTGCTCCAGTCTTTGGACTGTCATCCTTGCTGTATGTGGCCGAGTATTATCCTAATAAAAGATTATCTTTCGTCTTGGAACCAAAGATGGTCGTTTCTCTTCTAGTGCTAACTTAACCTGCTGAAGCTGCTCGCATTAGATCTCCTTTGTTATCGTTTGGTTTGGCTTTAAATGTTCAAAGTGGAATAAACCTTTCATATCCCACCAAACAGATAACACCTTACGTGAGTGAAGACCTTCAGACTGGGGTGCTGGTGTTTCTCCTTTCCCTATTCACTGTCTTCGGCGCTTGACAAAAAAAAAAGTTCATTCGTGAGACGTGACAGTGAAGAAGAGCACACATTCACTCTGCGTGCGATTAGACACGGAAAATTTGTGAGGAACCCATTGACCCAATTTGCTGACTTTTCCGATGGCACGTAAGAGTCGATGCTAGTTCCTCAACAGTTAAGATGGTATTTTGCTTCACCAAGGTTTGCAGGACGTCCTCGTCGAGTTCTACAGATCTTCCAGGAAGACGCTCGTCTTTTACGCTGTAGTTTCCGGCTCAGAATTCCTGGAACCACCGTTGACACTGGATAACACATATTGTCCAATCCCCATATATTGCATTAATATTCCTCGCACTTTTCCTCGTGTTGTTGCCTTCATTGTACTTATAAAGCAAAATCTGCCGAATATGCTCCTTTGTCACTTCCATTATGGCTTTGAGAAAATAACTGTCAAAATCGAACTGCACTCTTCAAAACTTGCGCTAAGAATAAGTACAAGGTCAAATTACTACCTGCTTTTATAGCAAGTTGATGCAGGTAGTTTGTTTCCGTCCCCCTCCGACGTTTAGTTCAAGCAATTGAAAACAGACCAAGCCATTTATGGAATGACCCAGTATATAAATTCATACGTCTACTACGACTGTTGTTACATTTCCCCCCCCCTTTTCTTCACCTCCTCCTCCTCCTGTGCAACTACTACTACTCCTACTAACACTCCTCCCCCTACTCCCCCTACTCCT
>NC_068986.1:51985231-51986376 GCF_001194135.2 Octopus bimaculoides | reverse complement strand
TATATATATATATATATATATATATATATATATATATATATATATATAAGGTTTGGCCGGTCATTGAGTGACCAGAAGTTTCGCACCTATAAAGCGCTTAGTAGTATAGGCGACATCAGACGCGGAGTTTACAATGAATGGTCGGTATTGGTCGCACATCCAGCACCCAGACACGGAAATATGTCGGTTCAAACGCGCTCCCGTTTACGCAACGTCTGAACAACAAAAAATCCTATTTTAGTACACTGGAATGACACAACATCTCGTCCCTCGCCAGTCATTTAAAAGAAGGAAGTACATCATACATAATATTATATAAACGGGAGCAAACGAAGAAATCTAAGCTTGGCAGAAAGCAAGAATCGTTAAAACAACTCGCTCGCAACGGACCTTTTTAAACTTTAGGAAAGAAGTATTCGTTCAATGCCCTCAGCTAAAACTTGTCCTTGTTGCAGCCTTGAATACTGAGGAACGTATCTTCACTATGCCAACTATAAGAATGGCAAAAGCACATGCAGCACTACATATTCCAAATGCAACGTTCCGGTTACACACAGTACGTAACAATCAGAGTGAACAAAAGAGGGAAACCAAGAATCGAACGCACTTTAAGAGATGACGAAAACGGAATAGACTGGAGAGACACACCAACAAAACAAATAAAAAGAAATACTTCGTATGACAAAAGTTTCACAGGGAACTGTTTGTTGACGTTACACCTATGAATGAAGTAAGGTATTTAAGAAAATCTTACGACAAACTGGCCTAAAGATCAAAGTTGTAGAAAATACAGGTTGGACTATGAATCTGTATTTAGTAAGTCATGCACATTTGATAGAATCATGTGTCAGAATAATTGTGTAGAATGTTCTACAAACCCACATGTAAACTGTAAAACGAACACAGTATACAAGATTAAGTTCCAGGAAGAGACTTGCGTGGTTCTCTCCTGATCCTACCTTGGTGACACATCTAGGAGTATCAATGATAGGTTCAAAGATCACCTGGATAACTACATTGAGAAAATACCAAACTCAATCTTCTCTCAACATGATGTAGGCTGCCACAACAGCTCCGTAATGTGACTTAAGATATATATATATATATATATATGCATATGTACATACATATATATATAGAGAGAG
>NC_068986.1:51983907-51984194 GCF_001194135.2 Octopus bimaculoides | reverse complement strand
ATATATATATATATATATATATATATATATATATATATATATGTATATATGTATATATATATATATATATATACAGATACATATGCATACATGAGTGTGTGTATACACACACACACACATGTACAATAATAGATATAAACATACATCGATACTCACAGGTTGATACATGTATATAAGTGTTTGTGTGTGTGTGTGTACATATAAATAAACATATTTATATATATACATATATCGATATATACAGGTTGATATGTATATATATATATATATATATATATATATATATA
>NC_068986.1:51980760-51983897 GCF_001194135.2 Octopus bimaculoides | reverse complement strand
TATATATATATATATATATATATATATATATATATATATGAACTGCGGTACGAACTGACAGACAGATAGATAGTTCTTCTGCTTTATTTCCGTTTTATATGTTATAAAATTTATCATGTTTTTAATATTTATTTTATTCAAATTTTATATCATTTTTACCGTTGCAGGGAATATGGAAATCCGTAAAAATTAATAAAAGACAAAACGAAACAAAAAACAAAAAAGAAACAAAAAAAAAACAACATGTTTTCTCTGCAACAGGAATTCTGTTTAAGAGTTTTATGTGGAGAGAAATGAGAAAATCTGATTCTGTCGGCTTTCGGAAAGGCGTAAACGACATGACAAAGAGATTTAATCCCAACTGGGAACGTTCGCATTCATCGCCGTCTCATATTCTTACACAAAAACATCCATTAACGAACGATGAGCGGCCGATGACGCATCGCAACATATGCACATATTCTGACCATTAATTGTGTCAGGATAATACAACACACGTATTTGCTTTAGTGTTGAATTACTTTTCGTGTCTTCATCTAAGATAAAAGTTCGTTTCAAACATTCAAGGTTTGAATGTGGTATTTCTTTTGTGATAACATATGCACAATTTTATTGCATTTCAATGGGTTCTCATGCACTTCAGTTATATTCTAAGAGTGTACTGCATTACTGAGAGTTCCCCACTTCCGCCTTTAATATATTTAGGTTCTACTTACCTGAATTATATCCCTAAATATCTGGAACAAATTATTATCAGTAGAATGGGCGACATTTTTGGCACCTTTTATCTAATCTCTTTTGTTAAGGCTTAGTAAACCCTTACGTTTTAAACGATTCCATATTCGTTAGTCATCGGCTGCCATATTGATTAGGTTGTTAGAACCTTGCATCAATAGGAGAGTTGTAAACCTATTCAAAACCCATTTGGCTACCTATCTGCCTGTTATCATTCTGTCTGTCTGTCTGTCTGTCTGTCTCTTTCTCTCTCTCTCTCTCTACACACACACAAACAGACAGACAAACACACATAAACATGCACACACACACACACACACACACACACACACACACACACATATATATATATATATATATAAATAGATATATGCATATATACATATATATATATATACATCCATACATCCATACATATATAAATATATACACACACACACACACACACACACACACGCACACATATATTGGCAAATAATTATGATATTTGATAAATAACCAGTAACTTTTTAAAGATGGTAATAGTTAGTTTGGTAACGGTTTTGTGACGGACTAAAACATTTATTATTGTTAGCCATTTAAATAGAAGTTTGTATATTCCTAACTAGTTAAATAAGAAACAGTAGACTAGTTAAAACAATAGCCTTCATATTTTAAAAAGTGGAAACAGCCGCCTCTGAAATAATGCGCATCTTCAGACACGCATACACACACGTGCGCAAACTCCCCACCCATCTCTCTCTCTCTCTCTCTCTCTCTCTCTCTGCCACACCCCCACACGCACACCCCCACACACGCGCGCATATACGACTTGTACGGACATAATTCCGAAGGCTTGCACAATTTCCATGTTAAGCTGCATAAGTAGTTCAATTTGTACATAGTTGAGTAACTCCACTTCTATAGTAAATCTTCTCCCTGTTCTCTTTTGCAGTCAAGTAATAGGTTTGACTGAAAATGGAAGTGTTCTCACTGAGTTCTTAAAGAAGAGCGGATACAGTTTGTCCGACAGTCACAGATATCTGCATCTTGTTTACAGGGATGATGCCACTGACAAGGTCGATGTGCACGGATGGATGAAAAGAATTAAAAAGGACTTAAGATATAAGATTAAACAAAAGAAGACAACATGCATTGACCACAAACCTTTAAGTGGGATATCTTCAACTGTAAACTCCGGCATGAATCGCCAAAGTTTGGGTGAATTGATTGAGGAATCAGACGGGTCGAAATCCGTCAGCTTACTGCAGAAGTGGACTATGTTCTCGAAGAAGGCCAAGTACAGTACTCTGACCATCGAGCACTATTTGCAAAATGAGTACCTCGGTAGTTGATACCTAATTTGAAGCATAGAAGACTAAAGTTGTACCTTAATCTGCAGAAAGTGTTTTAAATCTACGCTGACACGTTTTCTTTTACTCGAATTATGGGTGGAAGAAGAAATCTGTACGTATTATCATGATCCAGGAACGAGCGTTCACTCTGTGGAATCACCTCGCATCTTTTCACCAAGGTAAAATGTGTTGTAGAGCTAATAGCTGGCCAACGAAATCATGGTGATTCCTTAATTTTCTGTGAATAGCTACAGTATGACTAGCGTGCAGCACAGAAAACGACTAAACAACTTAGAGAAGCCATTGAGAGGGAACAAGATACGGAAAACAATTTACATTATACATTACAATACTTGTTTGGCAAAACGAATGAGATGATCAGTCATTGGTTCTCCGGCCTGGCATAGCCTGGAGGATCTGGTGTCCTCCGACTTCCGTCTGTTCGCTCCAGTGAAGGACAGCCTTCAGGGACAATGATTTTATGACACAGACATCGTGAGAATCGCGGTAGAAAAAGTGGGTACAGCAGTGCACCGAACAAAGAGCATTCTACAGTTGTGTTTAACGGTCACGGAATGAATCAGTTGTGGTGGAGACAATTTTAAGTTGTGTCTTTGTATAGTGAATGAGATACTCTGGACACAATATGCAATTTTGAACGGGAACTGTTACCTAATAAACAAGTAGTTTTGTCTAACTTTGCCTTCACTTTGGCCGAACGCTCATATAAATAAAAATGTAGATTCATAGATATATTAACACATATATTCTTTTAGTCTTTTTTAGTCATTTGACTACGGCCATGCTGGAGCACCGCATTTAAGTGTGGGGGGGGGGGTTAATCGGAAAAATCGACCCCAGGAATATTCTTTGTAAGCCTAGTATGTATTCTATTGTTCCATTTTGCCGAACCGCTAGTTTACGGGGAATTAAACACAGTAAAATCGGTTTTCAAGTGAGGGTGGGTGACAAACACAAACTCAAAGGCAGAGAGACAGACAAACAAACAGACAGACACATACAACACATACGACAGGCTTCTTTCAATTTCTGTCTGCCAAATCCACT
>NC_068986.1:51977796-51980159 GCF_001194135.2 Octopus bimaculoides | reverse complement strand
ATATATACGTAAGTGAATATATGCATGTATATATAGGTATATATATATGTATATATGTATGTATATATGTGTGTGTGTATATATATATATATATATATATGCATATACATGTGTGTGTGTGTGTGTGTGTGTGTGTGTGTGTGTGTGTGTGTGTGTGTGTGTGGATGGATGTATATACTTCAGCAGACTCCCCAGGAAATATTTCTCTTGAAAAAAATCTAAATTAATATGATAGCTTATCTTGTGTCCTCGGCTGTCAGAACAGTATCAAAAGAAGCCCGGTTTGACTCGATACGTGGATGTTACGGCTCAGTCAACCTAAACAGGAACCGGAGGATTTAAAAAAAATACATTACAAAAAAAAAATCAATAAAAGAAAAGGGGAAAACCATATTCAACGAAACAGAAACAAAGAGATTTATTATGAAACAGAAAAGAAAGACATATAAATGGTCACACAAATAACAAAATGAAAGGAATTCTGGAAGTGAAGAATAATTAAAATATCTTGTTTTTTAAAAAAATATATTCCGGATAAGACTTACAAAAAATCATATGTGGTTCTTCCAACGATTACAGATATTTGAAACAAATGCAAATATATTTCTACAGAGTTTATATTTCTACAGAGATTAATGATAACATATTGTGAAAGAAGGTACGGGAACATTAAAAGGAATTGAATCATATTAGAAGAGAATATAAGTGGAAGATATATAGCTTAATTAAGAGGTTTTACGTATTTATGACATAGCAATCTAGCAAGGTATATAGTCACATTATGAAAGGAACTTGAAAGCTGAAAGTTACCGAGCATGGACAATATCTTCTAGAGAAGAGTACACATAAAGTCATTGCAGTGTCTCTCTCTGTGATTGATAACAGAGACAAAACATACTGTATAATTCGAAAGTCCCGGAAACATTCATACACACCAGCGGATGACCGAATTCAATTAAGAACGGTTTAGATTCTTATTGTAAGACAGGGTTCCTAATTTCTCTGTCTGTCTGCTTGTCTGTCTCTCTCTCTCTCTTGTTCTTCATCCTTTCTGTTTTTCTCTCCCAACTTTTCCCTATTCTTCTCCTTTCCCCTTCACAGCTCCCTCTCTCACTCTTCCTCTTTGACTCTCTCGTCGCTGATACGTGACGAAAGGGGATCTTTCTTTCTGTCTATTTCTTTCCTAAAGAAAATACGTGCCCCGCTTGTCTCCTCTATTGGCTCGTTCTACTTGCGTTCATAATAATTTTTCCATCCTCTTGGCTCAAGAGCCCTCACCGTTTGTTTTTACTGTGTTGTTCTCAGTGTCCTGTTCTTGTTAGCACTTTCACCCTCCGCAAAAAATCGCAAATTTCATTTAATTTGCTTTGCGGGAGGGACTGTATTATACTTACCTTCGAAACGCGGAGTAGATGAAACGGGCACAACTGAAGAAGGGGGTATATTCTTTATGTTGCATGCCTCGTTCCTCTGTTTGTCTTTTTCGTTGTTCGAAAAAAAAGTTCGTTTTCTATATTTTCGTTGTTTTCGTTTCTCATTGTCTTTAACGTTTTTTCTTCACGTCCTGTACCCATATATGCATGTATATATACATATATATATGTAGGTATGTACATATATGCATATATGCATATATTTATATATCATACATATATATATATATATATATATATATATATATATAAACACACATATATAAATATGTATATGTGTGTGTGTATTATTCATCTGTGAGTGTCTGTGCTTGTCCCCAGCCATCGCTTGACAACTGGTCATATGTGCATGTACATGTATGTATGTTGCTGTCATAAGAATTTAAAAACTTCCAAGGGAATAGAAAATGATTGTTTTGGGGGAGTATTGGATCCCGAAGCTGTAAATAATGACAGGCAAATATTGGTTTGAAAAACGCTTTTAGATCGAAAAATTTGAAGGCTACTTGTGTGATTCGAAACAACATCCTTACACGTGAGGGGATAATTTACATGCTCTTATTTATCTTATGGGCTTCGAGAGCTACTACTCCCACAAAGAAGTAAAGAAGTACATACATACAAACTCGCACACACACACACACACACACACACACACGCGCGCGCACATACACACACACATAGATATATGTATGTATTTATATGTATGTCCTACAGCATTTCGGCAGAAACGTATGAAAGAATATATTCACGTACACACGCACACACGCACGCATACACACGTGTGCGTGTGTGTATGTTAAAAAGATATTCTCAGTTAAATGTTAAAGATAAGAATTGTAATATGATATGAAAACAAAATTACAAAGATTAAGGAATGAAAAATTCAGACATCATTTAAATGTTAATGTTGGTGCTGAATCACCCATA
>NC_068986.1:51967572-51977117 GCF_001194135.2 Octopus bimaculoides | reverse complement strand
CATCCATACATAAACACATAATTACACACACACACACACACACACACACACACACATACATATATATATATGTGTGTGTGTGTGTGTGTGTGTATGTGTGTGTGTGTGTGTGTGTGTGTGTGTGTGTGTGTGTGTTAGTGCATAACGAGCAACCAGTTTAGATTAAAGACAACTGTGATATTTGCTAACTATCAGTATCACGAACTATCTGTAACCTTTTGCGACTGGTGTGCGGTGTCTTTTACTTGTTTGTGTTTTTACTTATTGTGACATTCGCTGGGGCAAAACATTCTCATCCTTTTTAGCATCGAAGACCCAATATAATCAAAATTCCTTTCGCTGATCTGTTAAAAAAGAATACATATTAGTTTCAGTTTAAGCATGCAAATTAATTAATTCTATTCATGAATATTCACTGCAGTTTAAGCATGCGAATTAAGTGCAGTTTATTCATGCATATTAACTACATTTTATTCATGCATATTGACTGCATGCAAAATATCCCATTTTTTGCATGCATATTAACTGCAAATTAACAGTCTAAGCATGTATATTAACTGCAGTTTAAAGAAGTATATTATTGCCGTCTATGCATTTTTATTTACCACATTTTAAGCATGCAAATTAACTTATTCTTGTATATCATCTGCAATTTAAGTTTGCATATTACCAGCCGTCTTAGCGTGCACATTAGCCGTAGTTTAGGCATGCATATTAAGAGCGATCTATGCATGCCTATTAGCTACAGTTTAAGCATGCATGCTAACTTCAGTGTAAGCATGTATATGAACTGCAATCTATATACGCCTACTAACTTCTTATATAGATTTGTTAATGTCATATTGAGTCTAATGGATATTATCGAGAAGCTACACCCAATCAACCTATTGAACAAATAAATTTGAAAATGTTCCATAATGTACGAAGACGAAATGTATTTTGAGATACTTTTATCATAATACAGGGAAAATGAAATAGATCTCCAGAGAAACAGAATCATTCTTTTGTAGGATCTGTTCCCAGTAATGTTATATCGAAAATTCGTAGAAAACTGTACACTTAAATAGCTACAGGTGCCTTTCAACAGCATCTAATCTTATACAGGTGACACTACCGATCATTCTTCCTTTTCCTCTCCCAACAATGCATCATTGCTTACCCCATGACAAACCCGCGGTGCTTTCATTATCAGAAATTTGGAAAGCTTCGGCGGATGAGGATATATATATACCAATGTTGTTTCTTTCGGCAGCAAAGAGAAACAGATGTTGCTTAAACTGAGAAATATCATCTCACCAAACTCCGCGTAATCATATGAGGCACACAACTATTTCCCTCCCAGTTGTTCAAAATATTGGGTTGAAAGACACTTTACAACAGGTTTAGAAGGTGCTCCAGGCTCCCCAATATTCTTGAGACCCTACATACTTTAGATGAATTGGATAATGGAATATTTCTCTCCCTTCTCGATGCCGCCACAGCTGCTGCTGCTGCTCTCACACAGGCATACTGCACCACGTGTAGAAAAGTGTGAAAGAACTAATTGACATGAAACTATTCTAGATTGTTGCGAAAGATCCTATGTCTTTTCTTCCATTCTCTCTCTCTCTCTCTCTCTCTCTTTCTATCTCTCTCTTCCTATCTCTCTCTCCCTGCCTTTCCTATTTGTTTTGACAGTTATCGCTCTCCAGTGCTCTGTTAGATTATGCTTCTCTAATAATGTATTCCCAGCCTACTCATTTCTTCAAATGCCGTCACTCTCCTGCCCAGATTCCAAGGCACCATATAAGCAGCTACATGCAATCCTTTAATTCCCAAAACGTCAACCTTCTCGAGTTCCGTGACTGTCCCTGACTTTAGTACAGGTGCTACCTTCAAAACGGTTCAAGATAAACATTAATGGCATTAATCTCATTAGTCTACGGGTCAGAAATGAGCGCCTCCGAAGATCAATTGTAGTTCTGTTGCTTCTAGACATTGCGACGAAAGAAAACAAATAAACGCGTCTGCGCAGTGAGAAATTACTTTATTGGAAATACTGACACATGCTTTAGAACACTCGTAATACAATCTTTAGAATATAAATATATGATATAAAGCATATTTTACATAAGCATAGCTATCAACTTGTTACTTTTAGGTATTCAAGAATATATGAATGTAGCAGCTTTGTATGTGGAAGTTGTATGTTGACAGCTGCCAGAAGTTACACTTTCTATCAAGGGCTTCTATAGAAATGTCACTAACTTACGTATTAAATAACGAATATTTATTAGGTGTTTGCAACTTTATATGAATAATCGCCATGAGATTTTCGTCTTGTCAACAGTATATTGCATGATTTGGATATCACAGTCCAAACACATCCTCGAGTCGTTGAGAAGGTTCATGTCACAAGAAATCTTACAAAGGTTTTACTGTTATTTATAATATGCTTTTCAGTTGAAAGTGCTCGATTCAAAATTTAATACTTGCTCAATGTCAAATATTGGATTTATTTTGTATTCTCAAAACCTACATTGTAAATTATATTTTTAAACGTTTAAACAAAATAGGTAATAACGATTCCTTTCATCACATGAAAAAGAGAAAAGTCTATTTGATTGAACAAACCGTAGCGTATATAAATAATGGCAATAATTTTATTAATTGTGAAAGGATGAAGAGCGAAGCTGACCTCGCCAGCTTTGGAATTCAGAACACAAAGGATATGAAATAATTCACTGAGCATATTTTAAATCAGTAAGCAACGCTCAAACTAATGAGGATGAAAATGATGGAAGAATAATGAGGAGTAGGTAAAGAAAGATAACGTATAGCCCATTACAGCTACCAATGCATCTCATGAATCCGTACGTTATCTATTCAGGGAGGTAAGAAATGAAAGCTACTTCAGCGAGATTCGAAATCAGAACAGTTAATTTGGTCGGGAGAGCTGATTAACTGAATCAACTGTTACGTTCTGCTCTCGGATATGCACAATGTAAATTACCCAAATGAATATATAATGCCAAAATAAAATCTGAGGACAAATTGCATTTAGTATTTCAGTGAAATATTCATGCATTTATAAGGGATTCTGATCATCGGTTAACTGTTATGCTAAATTATTCGAAATAGCAATTGTTCAACACACACACATCTATGATAATAACAATAATTCTAGGATGGATTTAGAAATATTTAATACTTCGCTACGCACGTTTCCACAAATCACAAGATTTTGACATCAGTTGGCATCCTTGGGATTAGTACAGTATAGTTCGTATTAACCGTGGGCGTCCGGTTGATAATCATTGATCCATTTCATAAGGTGATACTGCATTAATGAATGAATCACAGAGGGATGTTTATCGTTTCTTGCCAGTATGAACGCCAATCTATAGAACAAATGATGAAATGAATAAATGATGATGATCAAGCGGATGTCCACGGATAATACGGACTATATTGTACTAATCCCAAGGATGCGGGCTCTCATGTCAAAATCATGTAATTTGTGGAAACGTACGTAGCGATGTATTGAATATTTATAAATTCCATCCTAGAATAATTGCTATTATTATATTTTTCCTACATTATATCGGTATAACAACGATGCAACATCAATAAAATGAAAAAAATTAATTCAGTATCATTAGACGATAGCCAGAAAATGAAATAGGAGCTCTATTTGCATATCCCTAACGTCACCATAAACGAATTATATATATATATATATAACAATACATACCCTTGAATATCTCCCAATCCAGGATGAATTTTGTGTTAGTCATTCTGAGTCAGACAAAATGATCCACGCAGTAGAAACACCCCACCTGACTGATCTGCTTCAAAGAAAGCCAAGTTTGTTTCATCTGCTGGGAAGATGACGGCGTAAGTTTTTGTTAATGCAAAAGACATCATATTTATGGACTATCTCGAAAAGGTCTACACCATGAATGGAGAGTACTATGCCAATTTGCTGAGGTAGTTACGAATGGCTATCCAGATCAAACGCCCAGAAAAACAAACGAATGATGTCTCGTTTAATCTGGACAATGCTCCAGCACGCAAGTCCTTGGTTTCAATGGCCGCTGTGCATGACTCCTGGTTACCTTCCATACACTCCTGGGTATCATCTCTTCCATAACATGAAAATAAACTTGGTGTAGAAACGGTATCGCAGTGATGTTGACATCATATGCGCTGTTGATGACTTTCTGACCAACACGATGAAAGCTTCTTTACAATGGAATCCAAACACTGCAACACCAATGGAAGGAGTGTGTGGACCGCAGGAGGGACTATCTTGAAAGAAAGACCTCATTTGGTCATATTTTATAACATGATCTTGGTCAGCTCATATACCTTTCAGTCGAGCCTCTTACTGTTATGTTGAATTTGTTTCCGCATTGTTCTATGGCGTATTCTCCTAATATATTGTACAACTCATTATAAATGAATGTATATTCTACACTTAGGATTTTCGTATTCAGAACTTCTAAGTAGTATTCAAAGTAGTAAAAATATTGAAAATGAATAGTTATAAATTTTATTAAAACAGTTCATTTCCGACAAAAGGGCAATTTGATTGTCAAAGAATACTTCGGGGAATCACAGAGTTAGGTTTGTGACATTGATTAAGTAAATATTTGCATAGGGAGATAGATTAATACCAATAATAGGTTATAAATTATTAACAAATTAGTCATATAGTTGGAAGAGGTGATGATGAAATAGAATAAGGAGAAAAATAAAAATGAAAGATAAGTAACTCAGTGATAATATAAATCGATACAAAGATAGAAACATTGAAGATGATGATAATTGTGATGAAGGTAATAAAACAAACATAAAATTTAAACTGAAAATAGTCAGATAAATTGATGAGGCACCCCCGAGGGATATATATATATATACATATATGGATGTACGTGTGTATGTATGTGAGTGTATGTGTGAGTGATTATGTCTGTGTTCGATCCTGTGTATGTACGCAAAAGCACACGTACAGAGACATGCACAACATGGCAAGCGTATATATATATATGTGTGTGTGTGTGTGTAAAAAAATAACCATATCTGGAAATCATTGTGGATAATTTAACCGAGTTAATATTAACCGTAAGGAAGATGATAAGCTGGCAGAATCTTTAGCACACCGGGCAAAATGCTTAGCGGCATTTCATCTGCTGTTACTTATGAGATCAAAATCTGCTATGATTCACTTTTATATTCCATCCTTCCAGGGTCAATAAAATATTTACCAGTTGATCACTGGGGTAAATATTTTCGACCTACCTCCAAACAAATTGCTGGCCTTGTGCCAAAATTTGAAACCAATATTAATCTCAACTCCTTTAATATAATGTCTGCACTATTCGCATCTATCTTTCTGTCAGTTTGAACGGTGAAGTTCCAGATGAGTGAGATGTGGTCATTTTCAAGCATCAGAGGTGGTCTGGATTCCAACCAGTTCATTCACGGGGCAGGTCCAAGTTTTTGCAAATTACCCAGTGAATATACTGTGCTGCTCTGTCATGCCTGTTGAGATGCTCTGTAGGGGCAACAAAACTGTACATGGAGTCAACATGATCGATGGTTTCATTTTGATATTTACATACATGACATGTTGAGCTGCAGCCATTCTTTAATATGCTGGTTTGGTAGCTCCTTGTAGGTAGGGATTGATTTTGGGCTGATATGATAAACCATTCTGTCTCTGATGATGTTAAGGCAGGAGACACTAACCATTGATGGGTAAGGGCTTTGTCAACATCAGCATTATTAGCTCTCTTTGGGTATTTGCCATTCAGAAGTTTTTCTTGCTGTTTATCACTAAGAATATTTAAGGTAGCAGCTTTAGCACGGGTTTTCATACGTTTAGCTTTTTCTGTGCTTGTCTCCAGTACGTGTGAATCTTTGATTTGTAGTATTTGAAATTCACTTAGATATTGCTTGGCCTGCTTTTTTTTTTTTTTTACTGAATATGATGTCTTCTTGTTTTAACATCCAGTCATCAGAGTTTTTCAGGTAGGTGTTTAAGACAATTGTGTCAATCTTCATTGTTAATTCCAGTTGTAAAAGTCCACAGCCACCCTCTTTTCTTGGCAGGTAAAGTCGTTCTATATCTGCCTTAGGGTGGGGCATTTTATGCATTGCCAACAGCTTTCGTATTTTTCTGTGAGGATTATATATTTCTATAACTGACAAGTTAATAATGGTGAAACTGTAAGTCACGACCGGAATGGCTAAAGTATTGATTGCTTCCATCCTGCTTCTTGCATTCAGCTCTGTCTTGAGTATTGCCTTTATTCTGCGATAACATTCTTTTCTGGTCCTTTCCCTCATCATTGAGTGTCTGATTCCATCACCTTTAGATGCCCCTAGATATCTGTAGCTCTCCGTTGGTTCAAACTCCTTTATGACATTCTCTTGGTCAAGATTAAGGTTGGACGTTTCTACCATTTTAAGTGTGATAAAGGTAGTTTCTGCACATTTATCGAGGCCAGATTGTATTCTGATGTCATCACTGAAGAGTTTAAAAATTACTGGTAAGACCTGTAGTTGTTGGTCATGTTTTGTGAACTGCTTTAAATCATCCATGTAAACGAGATGATTTAAATTCTTATCAGACATTTGATGCAATTTTGAGAGAGGTAATAAGGCTAGACAAAAGAGGAGTTGTGATAGAGAGTCACCCTAGAAAATGCCACATGTTGTTCTTACATCTCCAGCACTGAGAGATTCATTGTCACTGTTCAAAGTCAGGGTAGTTCTCCATGATCTCATACTTATATATAAAGCGTTTCGCAGAGAAGGTGCTATTTTATACATTTCCAGACGTTTCTTAATGCAGCTATGTGGTAGATTACCAAAAGCTTTTTTATAGTCTATCCAGATTATCGACAAGTTCTTGAGTTCTTTGTGACAATCTTCCAAAATCATCTTATTGATGAGTAGCTGACCTTTACAACCGTAGTACCCACGTTTACATCCGTTATGCTCATTAGGGAAGATGCCAATTTCTATTTAAAAAAACTGTAGGTGTATTCAGGTAAGACAAATGTTAACATTTTTTACATCGTTGTTAAACTGGTTATGGGTCTATAATTTTTTGGTTCATTTTTTTCTTCGCTTTTTGGAAGAAGAAATATAACACCATTAACTCGCCAAGAAGGAGTCGTACTAGGTTGTTACAAAACATTATTGTAAAGTTTTGTTAGCAGTTCATGACTCTCTGGGAAGGCATTGAATCAGAAATTAGGAATTTTATCCTTTCCTAGAGACTTTCATTTGCTTGATTTCCTGTGAGCAGATCTTACATCTACCTTGATACCCTTCCACTTTTGCTCTTCTAAGGAGTCTATATCAGTAGACATTCTACCAATAAAAGGGGTCTTTTTATTGGGCGTTTTTCCTTCTGCCGAAATTTTATTCCAAAATTCCTGCACTTCTTCTTTTGATGGAACAAACTGTACTGTAACTGGTATTTTCCCTTCTTCATATAAAAATTTTTGGGGTTATTTTTGAACATGTGCTTGAAGAACCTAACGCGCTTTTAATACCGTGCTATGCGAGGAGCTTTAGGAGATACCTTTGTTTCATAGTTTCTGTGATGGTATCGATGTAAAGTAACATTTTCATATACGTTTTCTTTAATTTTCGGATTTTTTTGGTTTGATATTCTTGTCAAACTTAAAGTTTTTTTAAACATTCTTTGTCAGACCTAAGTAACTGAATTTGGTGTTGAATACGCTCTTGTCAAATAGTGTTTGTGAGAATTTTGTCGTTTTCTAATCTTGTAACCATTTAGAATCGTTGAGATCTTCCTGGATGTATAGCCCAGGTGATTGAGATCTGTAATATCAACATCATTAGATGAAATTATATCCTCAAGTGCAAGGCGGATTTTGCCAACTACTTTCAGGTTTTGGTTAGAGTTGCGAATTTTTCGTATTGGTTTCTTTAATTTTCAGCCGTTCAATCAAGATTTGATTTTTTAGATCAACATAGTTCAGTTGAGTCCATTTCTGTGTGACTTTCTTCATCCATTTGATTTTCATCTGCCTTTGTGGTTATGGCTGGTTCAGAGAGTATTTCATTTTGCATATCAGTTACATTGACTCTTTCTATCATTACTGCATTTTCATCAGACCTAAGCTGTTCTGTAATTACTACCTTAGTAGTAGTTTCTTTAGCTGCAACTTCGTTCTTTTTCTCCCGTTCTGATTGTCTAATTGGGACAATCTCTACTTCAGATGGTAATTTCTTTTTCACGATGTCTATTCTAGCGTTGGCAAGTTTGTTACTATCTATGTAGGGTCTTACATCAAGGTGCTTCCTTTTCTAGTTTAAGTAGGTTTATTCAGTATTAGATTTATTTGTGGGAAAATGCAGGGCACGGGAGAAGACCTTAATTTCTTTATTATCTCCCCTTGACCACTTTTCATTCTTTTTCTTTTGGTTATTTGATGTCTATTTTTCATTGGTTCATTTAGTGTCCAGTTAAGGATATAGTAGCTGTACCTTATAACTGGGTCGACTAAAGTTTTGATGCCTATTATCTTGTTTTTCACATTGAGCTCTGTTTTCAGTATTAATCTAACTCGTCTGTAGCATTGTATTTTTTCTCTTTCATTTGTGTTTTGTATCCCATCTAGTTCATTGATTCCTAAATATTTGTATGTCTGGCTTTGGTCTAATTCTTTCATTTTATTTGCTTTATCTAGTGTGATGTTGCTACTCTTAACTAGTTTTCCTCTTTTCAAGGTTGCTTTTAGCACCTTCTTCTTCTTCTTCTTCTTCTTCTTCTTCTTATTATTATTATTATTATTATTATTATTATTATTATTATTATTATTACTACTACTACTACTACTACTACTACTACTACTACTACTAGTACTACTACTATTATTATTATTATTATTCATATGTAGCTATTTTATTCCTAGAAATGCGCAGTAAATGCAGGACAAATGTATCTTTATGATATGTGCCATAGTGTTTAAATACTACGCATGTATAACGTAATATATAATATCGTACACAATTAAAATCTACAGTCACAAGATTTATCGTAGTCTACGATCAAAACCTGAAGTAACCTATCATCATTAAGTGCTATGAGATGAACACAAATTAGATCGTGATCATTACAAATGATGAAACCAATTGATTGAGATTTTCGAAACGATAAATATTAAGATTGATTAAGAAACTATTGAACCGTCTAATTAAATTAAATATTAGTTATTATGCAGACGCAATCAAGGCTTGAATAAAATTACCTGCAAGTTATGAAAACTGGTTTGAAATATATCAGATCAAAGTTAATTATTTTCTGCTGGTTTTCTTTTTTTATATCCGATCAACAATTTTCACTTTATGCATAACATACTTAAATATGCACGTACATGGGCACAAACACACATGAAAACACATGAAAACACACACACATACATATACACATGCATACATATCTATATCAATCTATGTATCTCTGTCTCTGTCACTGTCTCTCTCCTTCTATGTATATATATATATATATATATATATAT
>NC_068986.1:51964720-51967213 GCF_001194135.2 Octopus bimaculoides | reverse complement strand
GAAGATCAGAATAGAGTATTATGTACTCTTAACTGTGAAACAATTGTACTAAATTAACTAAAGGCAAGTGTTTTTTACTCTTCTCTATTGTTTTTTGTTCTGTGTGTATCAAAAATATCGCTATCAATCTGGAGTAATAATTTGTAGTTTTGAAATCAGTAGTTCTTTGACTGCTATTTCTGAATTCTCAGTATGTTGGAGAAGCAGGTTACTGTCAATCCCTATATATTTATGATTATAAATTATTTACCGAAGAAGGTTTTTTTCATACTGAGCTACCCGGCAGAATTGTTAATTATTAATTTTATTACTAATTGATGATTCCCTGCCCTGCATATCTATATATATATATATATATATATATATTTATATATATGTGCGAGGTCTGACCAATAAGTGTCCGGACTGGTGCTATAATAGCAAAACTACAACACGTACCAATTTGGCATTTGTTCTCCTTCAAAATAGTCCCCTTCGGAAGATACACACTTGATCCAGCGCTGTTTGCATTGTGGGAAGCATTTCTCGAACTCGTTTTATGGGATAAACACCAGATGCCTCGTCGCATTCAATTTGATTGCCTGAAATCTTCTTCCTTTCAAGCGACATTTAATTTTAGGAACGAGGAAAAAGAGCCGAGGTACGAGAAGTGGGAACCACGGTGGCTGTTGGATCTATTATAGTAACACACAGTAACAATATATAGGTATATAAATCAGGTATCAGTGTCTTACTTAATCTAGAGACTGTAATAAAACGTGTAAATAAATATGAATGATAATATACTATTATACTGGATATATATAGCAACTCTACTCTGTATTTAAAGTCATTGATATAAGAAAAAATTGTTCTTTATTTATTTAGCCTATCGGAGGGAGAATTCCGTAATAAACAGGAAGAGAAACCTAACAGAAATGTTCTTTATTTACTTATTTTATATCTGTCTGTCTCTTTCTCTATCTATCTATCTATCTATCTATCTATCTATTTATCTATCTATCTATCTATCTATCTATCTGTCTGCCTGTCTGTCTGTCTGTATGTATGTCTGCCTGTCTGTCTGTCTGTCTGCTATTCTATATCTCTATCTATCTGGGCGCAGGAATGGCTGTGTGGCAAGTAGCTTTCTTACCAACCACATTGTTCCGGGTTCAGTCCTACTGCGTGGCATCTTGGGCAAGTGTCTTCTACTATAGCCTCGGGCCGACCAAAGCCTTGTGAGTGAATTTGGTAGACCGAAACTGAAAGAAGCCCGTCGTATATATGTATACGCATATATATGTGTTTGTGTGTCTGTGTTTGTCCCCCAACATCGCTTGACGATGCTGGTGTGTTTACATCCCGTAACTTAGCGGTTCGGCAAAAGAGACCGATAGAATAAGTACTAGGCTTACAAAGAATAAGTTCTGTGGTCGATTTGCTCGACTAAAAGTGGTGCTCCAGCATGGCCGCAGTCAAATGACTGAAACATATAAAAGAGTAAAAGAGTAAAGAGTATATATACATATATAATAGATAGATATAGATATAATAGATAGATATAGATATAGTGTGTTTGTGTGTATGTCGCGTACTAGGAAATCATATTATATTTGTTAAGACTATTTAGCGATATTTTAAATGTCTCATATGAACATTTAATGACCTAGACATAGATATAGGAAGATTGATAGAAAATTCGAAATGAAAACAAACATTTGCTGTTCCATAAGAATGGAACTGCGAGAAATGTAAGAGGTGGGAATTGAAGAGGCTTCGGAAAGCGAGGAACACATTGCAGTATTAGAAAGAAAACACATAAACGGAAAGACAAATCAAAATAGAGGGTGACCGAGGGGAAACAGAGGGTGAAAGGGAGAAAGAGAGATGGAGAAAAGAGAAGCAGAGAGAGTGAGAAATAGAGACAAGGAGAAACAATATAAATTCCCACTGACATACAGAAGGAGCCGGCATAAAACGGTGTGTCATTGAAATTTGCAACATTTTTTAGAGGGCAGCTCTTAAGTTATTTCACATAATAAAAGACTTGAGAAATGAAAATTGTTTATGTGAGCAATATTGTAAAGGCTAAGCCTCTTAATTTAATTTCTTTCAATATTTAAATCTTTTATTTTCAGTCATGATTCGATATTTTATTATGCTTATTATAGATATGGCAGTTTTATGTCGAAATACCAACAGAAGGTGTGGAAAAAAAATTTAAATTGATGTACAAAATAGGGAGTTGTTCTCAGGCGACTCTCTCTCAGTCTCACTAGCTTTCTCTCTCACTCGCTCTCTCTCACTCGCTCTCCCTCGCTATTCCCCCCTCTCACTCTGTCTATGAATGTGTCATGTTATGTATTCCCTTTCTTTCTCTCTATCATTCTCTCTCTCATCCTTTCAGTATCTCTCGAGCTATCTATCTATCTATCTATAAATATATATATATGTGTGTGTGAGTGTGTGTGTTTAAGCATTTCTCTCCATATATATATATATATATATATA
>NC_068986.1:51962274-51964342 GCF_001194135.2 Octopus bimaculoides | reverse complement strand
ATATATAGATAGATAGATATATATATATATACCGGAGTAAGCACATGGAATGTGCAACAAGGTGGAAAGAAGTGTACTCAAATACCAGAGGTAGAGTAATATGCTTTATTTAAAAGCAGCAGAAATATAACAAAAGACTGTTACTCTGAGTTTCACGTTCCCGTTCATCGGACAGTTTTGTTAGATGAACAAGAACGTGATACTCAGAGTAACAGTCTTTTGTTATATTTCTGCTGCTTTTAAATAAAGTATATATATATACCCTATCATGGTGTCACTTATATCTTGCTTGAGAAAGGGCAATTCTGCATCCTGAAATGATGTATGCCAGCATACCTCTTTCACCACAAAGTCTACACAACTGGTCTTCCCTCAAACGCCATCTATACAAGTTTGTTGGTGTTGGGAGAGTTTTCATACACCACCCGCAGCAGAAAGAGATGCGAAATCATTTCGCATCTCTTTCTGCCTATGTGACCTCCCTCTGCAGGAGGTCCCATCGAATCCAGGCACCCTGAGATACCAGATCCACAGCTCTTGATGTTCTTTCTTCCTCCTGGCATCACACTTCTGTCTGGATCATGGGCCTTCACCCCCTGAAACCCACCTTCTGCCATTGTCAGAAATGGAAAGAACCGAGACCTTAGCGACGTCTGCCTGTAATTTCAATGACGTCGCGTAGCTCCAGCATGCCTTCAGCATGAACCACTGTGGTGCTAACTATCCACTTTCCATCGGACCTTGTAATGGTTGCATGTCTGACAAACACATCTTTCGAATCTCTGTAATTCATTACCACATTACATTTTGCCAGTTTGAATTCCTCCACTACGGATGACAGTTGTAGCTGTTCAGATTTTATGTACCGGCCTATTAAAAGGAAGCTTGGTAGAGGCACCTAACTACTTTCAGGGATATTTCTTTATCGTCCTCTCCACCATTTCCACACTTGTCATTTGAGTCTCATATGTGTCAATAAAAATATGAGTCCGTGTTGGTAAAGCTATGCCTTGTATTTTCTTGGGGGCCCTGTTATTTCAATCCTCCTCAGCCGGCCCTCTGCTTGCTTCTCAGTATTGGGGACATTGCTACTGTTCTAGAGTGAATTCAAACCTCGTTCCAAGGTATCCGATCAGATTTCCTTCAACTGATGGGAAGGCCTCTCCTTCCACTTGCAGCTTGATTTTGTTTGTTATTTTGCCTGTCCTGACCACCAATACTACTAGTTTTGGGGGGCTTAAACTTCATTCTAGCCAATGTTGCCATGTGATCAAGTGGAGCCCGCTCCCATTCTCCCTCCGCACATGTACTTGTCAACGTGGGACCATTCATGAAGCCCCTTATCGGATGTTGACGGCTGCGTGATTCCATTGTTGGGTCTTGGGCTTGCTTATCAGCAGCTGATATGACAAGATTTATGCCCCGAATGAAAGGGGTCAGAGAATTTGTGCAGTAAGTTATAATTTTTTTCTCCAGATATTGCCACCGAGTTCTAAAGTGTGCTGTTTAGATGCGTACCTGGATGTCTCCATATTAGCTGGTAATTATTTCCTTAATAAGCGTAGGAAAATGGTAGTAGTTGAGGGCTGCATATATATACATACTTACATATATGCATGCATACATACACATATAAAGATATAGGTGTACGTGTGTACGTGTGTATGTGTGTGTGTGTGTGTATGTATATGTATACGAGTGGATACACAAATGTAGAGAGAAACTGACAGAAACTGACGAGTGTGACTTGTGAATGGATATATGCATATATAAATGTAAAGTTTATACGTATATATTTTTATGTATACATAAATCTACCTATCTTCATGTACATATACACGTAATAGATACGATCAGTTTTAGACATTTTAAATGTTTCTCTCCTGGAATGATCAATTTAGAAGAAGCAATTGTGAAGTCATCGCGTCTACTTAAACATTATCCAACCCGATATTGCTTTCTGAAATGCATTTCTAACAAGCGAAAATATACATACATACATACATATATGTGTATGTTTGTTTTTGTGCGTGCGTGTATGTGTATATATATATATATATATATATAT
>NC_068986.1:51958948-51959638 GCF_001194135.2 Octopus bimaculoides | reverse complement strand
CTCTCTCTCCCTCTCTCCCTCTCTCTCTCTCGCTCTCTCCTTCTCAATCTATCTATCTACCTGACTGAATGATGTGTATGTGTGTGTGTGTGTGTGTGTGTGTGTGTGTGTGTGCGTGTTTGTATGTAACAATATGTCAAAACTGCATGGAGCACAGGTTAGTGTGTTTCACTCACAATCTCAAGATCATTGTTTGAATTCCTGGATTATCTGATGCCTTGTGTTCTTGTGTAAAACTCATCCTCTTTCGTTGCTCGGTGATCAATTTGACACCTAATGTGTGGCACACCATGCGCCTGTACTGGCAATATCCATTTAATGCAGAGAATGAGTGACTGTACACAGGAGCATTTGATCGCTATAGACAAATCATTTGTGCAGAACCGTCATTGTGAAGAACCGTCATTCTCGGACTACGAGGGAGCAACAAAGCACCGTTTTAGCAAAGCTGAGTGTTTTAGCTTTGAATTTTCAGCGTCTTCACTAATTACTACTCCTTGATAGCATAATGGTACGTACAGCGCAATTGTACCTCACACACATACCACACACACCACACACATACATACACACCTCTATATATGCGTATGTATGTCTTTCTATCTATCTATCTATCTATCTATCTATCTATCTATCTATCTAAATATCTATCTATATATGTATGTATTTGCATATATATATATATGTATA
>NC_068986.1:51951862-51953551 GCF_001194135.2 Octopus bimaculoides | reverse complement strand
ATAAGTGAAAAAAAAAAGAATACCTACACTGAACTATTGAAAAATCTTCAGTTAATCTCTCCAGATTACAAGTTCAGGTTTACACCCGTAATTCGTGGGACACTTAAATATGTAACACACTGCCTAAATACCAACCTTTGTTTCCCGTTTACAAATTTAACAGATATATACAGGGTGAGGTGAATGAATTGTCATCTAAATTACGTAAAATGAAAAATAACGCTGACATCTCATTTTAACAGATATATTTACCGAAATTACAAAAAAAAAAAAATCTTGAAATACTAAAGTATAAATTTATTCAATAAAATCGTCATTGGCTTCAAACAGGGCCTTCAGAGTGCGATTGGTAAATTGTCACGATTTTAACTTTGTGCATGCGCATTTTCTGTATTTGATTTTATTAACTATACATTACAGAAGGGTCAGTTGAGCACCGTCGGTGAGAAAAAAGAAAAAAACTACCATGACGCAATTCACTCTGCCAAAAATTTGGAAACGACATCACCCCTTACTTCCCAGACTGCAAACCCCTTGATTATTGTGTGAGGTGCATTTGAACGAAAGACTAACAACACACTTTGTAACACCAAATATAAACTGAAGGCTGGAATTATGACAGCATAAACAAGAAGACCGTCCAGAAGAGTTGCAGTAGAATTTGAGTCGACTGGAGGCCGTGGTTTAAACTAATGATGATTTTGTGGAATAAATCTACCCATTAGTATTTCAATATATCTGTTAAAATGAGATGTCAGTGTTATTTTCATTTTTGTGTAATTTAGACGATACTTTATTCACAACACCCAACATATATACAAACACTATGAATTCTTATGAACCATAGTAGCTACATAATCAATATCATCAAGTTTCGAGTGATCAATTCCCTTAATATCCGAAAAACAGGCTTATAAAGTCTTTGGTGGGTTTTATCCGCACCTTATAATATAAGTATTTAATACAATTATGAATTAGTATAAAATTTTACCTACAAGGTTTTCATTTCACATTAGCCACTTGATAAAATCATTAAAGCGATTTTATACTTAATTTTATAAAATATATATTTTTGCTCATGGTGAAATTGCATTCGCTGCGAGATTATTATAATAACAAATTCACGAGGTTGAAATGAAAAAAAAATTAGATATTTTACTAGTTTATAGATGTAAATGTATGTATATGGCCATACAGATATGTTGTTTGTATGGGTATGTATAGATATTTGCATCTATATACATTTGCATATTGTACTGATGGCAGCAGGGTGTTTTTATAACGCTAAGCTAGAAATCGATTTACAATTAACTATACTTTTCAAAAAAACTCTTACTCATTTTTCAACTGCCCGCTTACAACCCGTATCAATGGAGTTTAGATGTGCTTCTTAGATCCACTTGGCGTCTATTTCTTCTGTGTTTTTTTTTTGGGGGGGGGGGCGTTCCGCACCCTTTAATATAATTATTTTATATAATTATAAATTGGTATAAAATATTACCTAAAAGGATTTTATTTCACGCTGGCCACTTCATAAAATCATTAAAGCGATTTTATCCTTAATCTTCACGATGGATTTCGCGATATGTTATTTCTGTTTTGAAGATAGTTTTCGTATAACTAGTCATTTTTAATTCAAGATATATATGCATGTATGTTTGTGTATATGTTTTACACAAACACACGTAT
>NC_068986.1:51948201-51950784 GCF_001194135.2 Octopus bimaculoides | reverse complement strand
ATTATTTTTTTTTTTCATTTTTCTGAACGAAAATTCAATTTGCCAATAAACTTCCTGAATGCAACCAAATAAAAGCTGAATTATTATAAACAAGTATTACTTATAAAATGACGGGTATCGTTGGAAGAACGCTTTTACCACCTTGGATGATATACGAAATACGTTACACAAGAAAAACATTATTCAAGAAATACGCTATATATACAATATTTACAACGTAACCATTATCAAATTTCTTCGTGTTTACTTGGAATGATGAAATAAAAACGTATCTTCTACAAAAAAAAATATAATAATTGCTCTGTCATTTACCCCCTCTTCCTCATCTCTTCCTCCTTTTCTGTTATCTCTGCTTCTGTGATTCCTTCTTCCCCCCTCCGCGTTTGTGCGTTCTGTTCCTTTGATATTGGTCACCAAGCCTAGTATGTGAATTCATTTTGCACTCCCATGTTGACTCCCTCTGTATCTCTCTTTTGCAATCTGTCACAGTCTCTCTACATACACATGCAATGCCAATGGGGACTGGAGAAATTAAGCAGCCAACCAAGAAGCCAACATTTATATTATCAATTAGTAAATAAACATTCCAGTATTCGATATGAACGACGGTCGGATAGCATTATAAATAGTAGTACATCTCTCATCGAAAACTCGAAAACTCTCGATTGAAATTCTGAGTGCTATTTCTTCAGTCTAGATAACCCTTGAAAATCGTAAAACACCAGCTATTTATGCGGAAGAATATCAGGAACAAAATGTCAGCCGCGAACAATGAAAAGATAAAATGTTAAACGATGAGAACAATTTCTTCTCGACGATCAAAGCTTCGAAGAGATGCTCAACCAAATTTTTGAAATAACTTACATTCCACAAAGCTCTACAAGGAAAATACCCTGCATACGAACACACAATTAATATGAGGGTACATACCCATGAATACACCTTTCACTATAATATCTAATATTGACACAAAGTGTCTTTTGGAAGCATGACGGTTACAAAACATCACACATTAAAGACTATGCGTTTAGAAATGAAGTGTTCTTTTAAAACCTGTTAGAAAGATAATATTTACGGAGAGCCACATCACAACATACGCCTTCTCTTCCGAGATTTAAAATTTGCATAATCATCGATGCACTTCCTGATGCTATTGTGTGTTTAAGTAGCAATCTCGAATAGTTGGTGTTTTCAGTTAAACAAAATAATCAGCTAACACGCACTTTGCATATTTAATCAGGAAGGTAAACATTGAAACGTATGCAAGAATTTTCTAAAATTCAACATGTATTTCTTTATTGATGTTGTTATCGAAATAACAGCAACGGAGCTTTGTTTCTCTGCTAAATACAAAAACCAACGGATAAGAATTATTCAAGCAGTTTCAAAAACAAAGGTTACGTGCCTGCATATATGCATATAAGCATGCATACATGCATATAAGCATGCATACATGCATACAGCTACACGGACACGTGCACACACACACACATACATAAATACATACACACACACACACACGCATATATACACATGGGAAAGCATTTATGCAGGTACATATATACACGTATGCATACACACACGCATACATACATATACATACAAATACACGTACATACACGTAAAATATTTCAATGCTTTTCTATTTAATAGGAATAAATATATTCACGCAATCGCATATGTGCATGTGTTGAACATGTATATATATATATAAAGCACCGATAATCACACATATGTGTATTAAACAGAGATGGACAGTCAATACGTGAATGCAAGTATGTACACACATACTCCTACATATATACACAAGCGTTACCTCACTCCCATATACACACACGTCTTGAGCTCTCTCAATTTGTTAGAGACCTGCGTGTATTTTGTTAAGAAGCACTGAAAAAAATCTCAATAACATCAAACATATAAATGTATATATGTGCATATATACACACTCAATAATAATAATTTGAGCACTTTGTTCGTAAATGCCGAAGCGAAATGTGAAAAGGTTTGGTTTATCATAAAAATAAATCAGCTATTTAACGCACAGATTACAAATAAAATCTGTAAGCAGAAAAATAAAAATGTGCAAGACTTTACTCATGTTCATAATGTGACTATTTCTATTCTCTACATACCAACAATGGCGCTTTTTATGTTTTTTTTTTAAAACCAGCTCCATTTAACAGAAATAATTTAAATAATTAAAACTCAAAAGAACTTAAAAACATATATACAGGCACGCATTTATACCATATCCATTCATACATGTATATACGCATATACACATGTCAAAACATACAGATAGACGTAAATTAGTTTTCGCTTACTGATGGGTGCTACTGTTTTGGAAAATTGGACAAACAAATTTAAGAAATAGGGGCAGGTGTGGCTGTATGGTAAGTAGTTTGCTTTCGAAGCATGTTTCCGGGTTCAGTCCCACTGCGTGGTACCTTGGGAAAGTGTCTTCTACTATAGCCTCGGGCCGACCGAAGCATTGTGAGTGGATTTGGCGGACGTAAACTGAAAGAAGACCGTCATGTATGTATATATATATGTGCGTGTGTGTGTGTGTGTGTGTGTGTG
>NC_068986.1:51946214-51947074 GCF_001194135.2 Octopus bimaculoides | reverse complement strand
ACTAAAGAGGCAGACAGACAGGCAGGTAGATAGACAGGCAGATATGCAGATATGCAGACAGACAGACAGATAGATAGATAGATAGATAGATAGATAGATAGATAGATAGATAGATAGATAGATAGATAGATGCCCACTCTTTATCTAAGTTTCCCCACATAACATTAATATTTTAATAGCAATTACATCGTCGTCCTACAGCCCCTTTCTCTTTGACTTCAAATTTCTATTCTAGCTCAACAGTCCGAAGAAAGCAGCTGTATATTTACAAAAGTTCTTAAATAAGGACTTTGATAAGTTGAAAGATCAAATAATTTATTGATGTTAGACAAGTGTTATTTATATACAATTCGAATTGCCGTAGATTTAGATGTTTCTCAGAAATTCATTTAATATCTATGAGAGCTCCATATAGATACAATTGTCTTCGATAAGGATTGAGCAGAGTATTGTTGTTATTCCTTATAAGCTAATGTCAACTCTAAGTAAGAGCTGGCTTATGGTCAAAGCATTCTAGCTATTCTTTTATCCTGTTACTTGCATAAGTCATTTGAGTGCGGCCATGCTAGAGCAAGAAGTCCTTACTGGATTCTGTACTCTGGTCTGCCTGCAGTTGGGCAAAATTTGTTCACTTTAAGTGAATAGTTTTTCTTACTTAATTGTGAGAATTGTTGTTTTGGGGGCGTATCTCGCCTCCAAAAACAGTTGAACTTCTACACCAATTTTTGTGAAATTTGTGGAAGGTGCGTCCGGTTTCGATTTGGATTACAAACAGGCCTGGATTACCTAGTGGCCGGAGAATTTATGTCTGCTGTGCTTTTTGAACTGTTGAACTGTTTTCTTTCTTTCTTTCTTCCATC
>NC_068986.1:51937873-51945628 GCF_001194135.2 Octopus bimaculoides | reverse complement strand
CAAAAGCGATTTTGACCCTGTGGACCCAATCAGCCAAGAATCTGATATTTCCTTTTTTTTTTTTTTAATGGCTGGTTCTAGGTATACGGTGATTCTTGAGGGGCGCCTCCTCAGGTGTCATCGGTGCCTGGAGCCTGGCTATATAAAGAAAAACTATCCCCAGGAAAAATTAAGGTCCTAGAACAGTTGGTTGAGACCTCTGTAGAAAACGGAACGAAGGCGGCCGAGGAGGCGGAGGACTCCTCAAAGAAGGGCCGCAAGAGGGAGAAGGTGAGCAACAATGGGTGCTCACCGAAGGATCCTAGGGATGAGGGAGGGAAGGTGAATCTCCCCGTCACGGAGAAGACGCACCCTCCCTCAGCTGAGAACAAAAAGAGGAAAAGGAAGAGAAACGGGACATTGCCGACAGTCGGTGCCATAGTACCAGAATGTCCCGGAACCTCGTTGGTGGGGGTTGTGCCACCGGCGGTGGAAGAGCCGCCGTCGGTGGAAATTGTGCCGCCGACGGTAGAAGTGAGTACCTCGTCCCCGAAGAAAGACGAACTATTCGTCTTCTTCTACAGAGGCGGAGAGGTGGAGAAGGTGTTGGAAAAGCACCATAAGGGAGTAACTTTGACCTGCACCCGGGATCCCGAAAGGCCACCGCAGATAGCTATGGAGGTCATAACGTTGCCCGTGTTACGTAGACCCTAAACCTGTTGGCCTATGGCCTCTCTAGAAAATGGAGGAGGAAAAGACTTCGTTACTCTGTCAACAAAAGTAGATTGTCTCCCTTCCCTGCCTGCACTTCAGGAAATTCCTGCTGGCGTGCTGGGATCCACACCCTACCAGGTTTAAGGCCTAATGATAGGCTGTAAAGTTAAGCGCTTTATGGAGGTGACACCCAGGATAATTCCATAGATCGGCCTTATCTATCTATCTATCTATCTATCTATCTATCTATCTATCTATCTGTCTGTCTATCTATCTATCTGTCTGTCTATCTATGTATCTATGTATCTATATATCTATATATCTATATATCGAAACGTCTAGTTAGAATAGAGGCAGCTGACGAAGGATTAATTCCAAGTGGCTATCTGTTTTCCTATGTGTTCTTTCCGTGGTCTGTAGTTCATTGTTCTAACGTCCTGTACTCTGATATGCATCTATATACACATGTAGATGTAAGTATGTACATATATGTGTGTATACATGCATATATATTCTTTGTATTATATATATATATATATATATGCATACATACTTACATGTTATGTATGTATATAATTTATATAATAGTCGTTTCCTTTTCTTTCTGTTCTCCCATGTCACAACGACATTTCTTTTCTCACGTGGTCACAACAACCCTCAGTGTAAATTGGTCTTATAATGTTTCCAATTATTTATCTTTCTAATATAAACAATTTAAATTGGTACTTTTATTCCACGCTATCATTTTAACAGCCCAATTTCTTTAATGCTTCTTTGTTAAGACCGTGGCTTCGGCTGTCGTTGTTTCATTTGTTAATAGTTTTGCTACTCATTGGCCGTTTGTTTTAACAACAGCCCTACAATTCCAGCAAGAGTTTAGAGCAGAAGAACGAAATGGTGGAAGGAATAAAAGAATGAAAGAATGAAGGAAGTTAGAAAGGAAAGAAGCCTTGAAGGTAGCACTTTGTTACAATAGACATTTTCTCATGGTTAATGACAGTTTAAATGAAAATGAAATATTAGTTAAACAAACATAAAAATATCAAGATCTCCCACAAAGATCTCCCTATGACGATATGTTGTAACAGATACAAAGCATTGACAAACTATTCAAAATAATATCATTTAGTGGGGTGGAAAGTGTTTTCGGTGATGAATTGGATATAGTAAATGAAATGGGAGAAATTGTATAAAAGTTATATAAGAGACCTATAAAACCCACATTTAGACTCCAAATCGTCTTGATGCATTTGACAGCATTTGCATTACTAACTCATATCAATGAGCTGAAACCACGCAACCAAGATAAAAGTAAATATCCATGCTGAACATGTTGGCAAGAAAACTGAAATATAAAATTCTATTTTTAGGAAGAAACATTTCAGAGATTTTTGTCGTTATGAAATATAATACAGTCAAATAGATTCACAAATGTTAGAAATATGAACAACAGAAATTAATTAGAAAAGCAGTTTGGTGACAGAAAAATTGAAACCTTAAACTCTAGATTACGTCGTCAATTGAGAAAACGACTGACAGTCACAGCTGAAATACTAAAAGATAATCGCCATCTATGTACCCTATTTAATGTATATACATTGTCGGTAGGTTTGTTACCGCGGTGTTTGTGCCGAGATCTTTTATGAACGTGCTATATTACAACACAGTTAATGTCAGAGGATCTATTCAATGATGTGTACTTGTAGCTTGACATATGCTTGGATGAGAATTCGTCGTCTTGGTATAGAAAAAAGAGAATGAAATTTCACTGATGATATATAGTCGATTATTTTAATTTAATACACCTTCAATTGCATATACTCGGATTACTAAAACATAAATCTAAATCTATGCATTCTAAGCGCCAATACTGCTTTCCAGAAATCCCAATTAAGTCTAACATAATGTGCACAACATCTGTAAGAGACACCTCATCCGAGAACAATTTGTAACTTGTTGGTGATCTATAGGGGGAAAACGATAAGTTCAACATGCAAGCGAAATGGTTGGAAGAACTAGAGGACTGTTGCAAGCATGAAATTAACTGTATGGTAAGATAAATAGTCTCATGGAAAACTAATCACCAGATAGGCGCAGGTGTCTTAACAGGATACTAAATCAAAAATGTGAAATTTATTGTTATGATTTGATAAAACTACAGAAAGAGATTCAAGGTTACGTTATACAAAAGTGTGCCAAAATGTACTTGGCTCTGGGTAAAAGAAAATACAGGAGGATCAGTTAATTATGATCCTATTCAACATATTCCCCACTTCCAGATTCACACACTGATTGCAGCGGTCCTTCAGTTTTTCTAAGCCCTGTAAAAGAACTTTTCAGCATCCTAAAATGCCTAAACGGTTGTCAGCTGTGATTAAACTTCTCATTCCAAAAACTAATCAAGGTCCTTATGCTAAATAATACCACGCTGTAGCTTGTCAGAACATCATGTATCAGTTGCATTGGTGCTCCAATCTCTTCTTACAGCATTATTGTATCACTGGTAATTTTATAATCCCTGAGCAAGCCAGAAGAAAAGAAATTACATGCTTCTACAGAGCGGCTACTTATTAAATTAAACAGGAACAAATATTAAAGAAAAGAAGGAACTTACTAGATATTTTTTTATAGCATGCCTCATTGATGGGTTATAAAAGTACTACAATCAATTAGATTTTTACAAACAGTGACAGGTGCTACTCCACACCAAGTTAGTGATTTGGTACACAACTTTATTTTTATCTTACTGGAAACTATGTTGAATAAGTAACAGTCACTTACTAGTTGACTGCTTTCAGTTTCAGCATTTCTGATATAGACATTGTTTAGTACCAGGTCGAATCTGATAGTGCAGACCTGTGATCGAAAGTGTTCCTGTCATGACCGTTCCAACTGTTATCCAGGCAGAGCGTCTATTTTCAAAAGTTTTTATCCCTCTTGTGACGAGATACAAGAACCACCAAGTATGTGATGTCAGCCTTTCAGCAGTAATAAATAACTCTCCTCAACAAATATTTGTCAATATAACATATTGGTTTCAAATTTTGGTACAAGGCCAATAGTTTCGAGTAAGTTGATTACATCGACTCCGCTGCTGAACTGGAACTTATTTTATCGATCCCGAGAGGATGAAAAGTAAATGCAGCCTCGTCGGAATTTGAACTCAGAAGTAAAGCCGTACGAAATGTCTCTCAGCATTTTTCCCGGCGTGCTATCACATCTTGCTAATGTAACATATTACTAACTGAATATCGATCAACTTGACCCAGCCGTCCAGCCATGACAATCCCATTTCCGTTTTAGACACTGTATATCTATGACCTTATTCAAAGTCAACACTTTTAATACGGTAGAGTTTAATTTGGGGGAGAAATTGGCTGATATGTTTAACAGTTGAATGATTGCTTAAATACATCCTCGCCGGCTCACTATTATTTGAAGTTTCAGGACTGACGAATTAACAGAAGCACTCTTAATGCAGGAAATTATGTTATGTTTTTATTCTCATAATCCTTTAATTCCCATCTCAAGACGTATTTAAAGAATGTTGCACTGCAGGATATTCCCTCCATTAACTGTCGATTGAAGACCTCAGTGATTTCAGTCTCTTCCGTCGGTATCACTCCCTCCCGAATGTTGAACAATATTGCTATTATTAAGGAATATTCGGCATCTTTTAACTTCAGTTCTGCACAATTTTTCTCAGTAATCCTAGCAGTCGTCAACATTTACTTTTCCCTCATCCACCTTCACATTTTACTCCCCTCCACCGCTTTCCATTTTTTATAATCTTTGCATTTCTTTATCAACATAGGTCTTATTTTGATTGTTTTCCATCCATTTCCCCCTCTCTCACTTTCTCTTTCACTCTCACTCTCTTTCTCTCTGTCTCTGTCTCTCTCTCTCTCTCTCTCTCTCTCTCTCTCTCTCTCTCTCTCTCTCTCTCTCTCTCTCTCTCTCTCTCTCTCTCTCTCTCTCTCTCTCTCTCTCTCTCTCTGTATCACTTTTCTTTGAGTTTTATTTAAGTTAACACAATTGAAGCCGGTCGCTAACAAAGCGACAAGTTATTTTAAGAATTCCTGGTGTTTGTAAATATGCGATTGAGTTGGTGTCTTGGTTGAACTTGAATGCATACACCCAAGTGTGAGCATCTTTTTACATGAGAATCTTTGATGGAGAAATTTTGAAATGTCATACAAATCTCTACTGTACCACTAATTGATTGGATTTGGAGAAACCACATTACTTTCTTTTGCCCTTTCTCCGTGAACCGAGTATTTCTACTGTTTTGTGTAAATTTGTTGGTACGTAACCTAATACACCTATGATAAAAAGTACAAATAAGACTTCATAGTCAGGGTACGAGAGCTACAATTTCCGCATTACTTCGCCATAAATGTTTTCTTTTTCTTAGGCAGCTGACCTCGAGAACAGTGTATGACTTTGTTCCCTGTCCTACTGAAAAATATCAGGCCTCTTATGTTTGTACCATCGAATTGATGCTTTTATCAGGGTGTTCTACCAATATTCCTTATTTTCAAAGTCTTGAATACCTGCTGTTTCTGACATGCTTTGATATATACATCAGGTTTGTGCTTCCTTCGGCTAGCGTTGTAAATAATCTTTGCAACTATATCTTGTTTGTGAAAAGCGAAGTTATATCATTCTAGGTGGGATGTAATGTATCTATCACAGATCCAGGAGAAGCTACTCTTCGTATCAATGCTGTTGTTGCCCTATAGCTTACGGGTTATGTATCCATACATTGACGCATTGCTTTTGCAGGTATGGTGCCTTCCTCTGCTCCAAGCTTCTGTTTGGGTAGGCCAGTATCTTCGGGTCGCAAGAGATAGTTGTATTTTCAGTGTACCTGAACAGTTCTTCTCCAACTCTGAAAATGTTGCACTCACTTTTGAGTATGCATGGGATGCACTTATTTCTTTTTTAAGTGTGCATCAGATGCTGTCTGAGAGATACAATGTGACATTCGAAAGCTGTTTGGACTGACCTTACGCCTCTATCGCCATCACTTCGTCCTACTTAAATCGGTGTCGCTGTTAATGTGGAAGTTGCCAGCGGTGGTCAGTACCATTATATGTATGTATGTATGTATGTATGTATGTATGTATGTATGTATGTATGTACGTATGTATGTATGTATGTATTATGTATGTATGTATGTGTGTGTGTGTAAAAAAGCTACACCAATGCCTCTATTACTATAGTTGAATATGTTCCACATCTTATTTCGCTATCAGAAACTTTACCGTTAGAGGAAGCTAAAACAGTTATTATGTTGATCTATCTGTTTTCATTATTAAAAGAGATATCCACTTGTTTAGAAATATATTAGATCTATGATACTTCTGCATATATAGGGAGAAAATGAACAAAGATATAGTAAAAATGCAAAAACAAAGTGCATCACGATATCTTATGGAGCTTTAATTCCTCTTTATGACAGTTAATGGTTACCAATACGGATCTTTTAACTGTTATACTTCATTTCTGATTTTAGTAATTTTCTGAAAGTCGCTCTAAAGAATAAGTTATTTCACTAGAGTATTTGGATAAGATCTATGTTATTAAAAATGGATATCGAGGAATCTCTGTTTCACTTTCTGAACTGTATCAATGCGGTTCTGTAAACTTCTTAAAGTCTTTATTGGTGAGAATTCCATTATCAGTATGCAATAATTTCTGAATATAGTCAACATCAGCTTAACTAAATTCCTATTCCTACATCTCTTGTACAAAGATATTGCTCTTTAAGTCAATTTCATCCTCAACACCACAGCATCAATGCAATGATTTTCCTTGGATATATTTGAACACAAGTTTTTCCACACCCCAGAGAGATACGCATGCATAACCTCTTCCATGACATCTTTAATAATTGTTACTGTTTGCATAAAATTATATTTCCAGATACTTTATCATCCATTGCTGTACTCAGCCGGCATAGCAGTTTCTTAAGATAATATGCCTTACAAATGAGTCGTGTGTAATCCAAACTTTTCTATTAGATTTCCAAATGACATATCAACTAGATTTGGCGAAGCCTTTCATTGCCCTTTGAATATCAAGATGACGAATAATCAATGGCTTATGTTACAGGTTTCTGGTGACCTTTCCTCCTAACAACAATATGAAAATTAAAGCGATCTCCTGCTGCTTTATACGGAATTGTCTTTCTTTCCTGCTTTACTTCCAAGATATACCATGTTCGTCTACATTAATAATTATCGCAAAACGCCGAAATCACGTTATACTATAGCGCTATCTGCTGGTGCTGACTCAGTTTCGTCTGCAGATATAATCTGTGCTATTTAGCACCTAACGTCTATACTAGATGTTTTCATAAGACGAATATTGCACCTTATGGCGTTTAAAACAACGCATCCAAATCAATTTGGTTAATTGGATGTACAAATTAATATTACAAAGACTGCTTCTGACGTTAATACAAACACACACACACACACACACACACATACATACACACACATAATCGAACTCCAACGAATAAACGATGTGTATTCAGTTATTCGATCACCTACATACTCTTTAGATTGCCATATAAGGGGGAGAACATTCTCGCGACATATGTTCCTTGACCTAAGGTTCCGGCGGAATCAACATTACGCAGTTTAACAAGGCTGACCTTTTAAATGTCAAACACAATCCAACTGACGAGCTGCTACACGGTTTACGACTACCTACTTCCATTTAAATTTGGGCCAAACCGAAGTTATAGAAGAAAACATTTGCCCATGATGCCACAAACTGGGAATCGAACTCGGAACCTTGCGGTTGTGAAACGGACTTCTTAACCATCTAGCTATACACAATGACTTAAAAGAAATGAAACATGAATAATGTACACATGCTAAAATAACTTTTCATTATCTCTCGCAGTCTCACGATATCTTTCTTTAATAAATTTCTACTTCCCATGCGGTAAGTCTCACTTGTTACTTACTGTCATATTGCTCTTTTCTCTCATTCTCTCATTCTCTCTCTTTCACTCTCTTCATATATATATATATATATATATATATA
>NC_068986.1:51935790-51937025 GCF_001194135.2 Octopus bimaculoides | reverse complement strand
TATATATATGGAAAAAAAGTCAAGGTAGAAAATGCTAAAATGATTTTATAAAATACATTTTAGTACCGGTTTCAGTCATTGAGACTTTTTCAACTCTAAGTATGGAAAACAATTAAATTTTGGAAAAACTAAATGAAAAGTTTTGAAAAGAATATTTGCACAGTATTCAAACACAAGGGGCATTTTCCTTGTTTCTGCCAGTCTCTGTCTCTCTTGTTTACTCTTGTGCGTTCGAGGTATAGGGGTGTAGTTCACAGGTGATCTAAACGATTAGGTACGCTAGGTAAGTGGTGTAACGGATTACTGGGGCTTCCTATTTTCCCCCTATTTGTGTCTGATAACGTCATATCCCACACACGGGGATACCCCAGAAACAGCTGTAACATTTTGAATTTCTTCCTATAGTAATATTGTATACGACTTGAGATGTTTGGCTTGCCTTAATATTTGCTGTCTTGTTCAACAATTATACATATGTATGTGGGCGTGTGTGTGTGTGTGTGTGTGTGTGTGTGTGTGTGTGTGTGTTGCCTTCTCTTCCGCTTTCTCTCTCTAGATCCCTCCCTCCATCCCTCCCTTCCTCTTTCTCTCTCCCTTGCCCTCTTACTCTAAAGTTCACTCACGCCTTCCCGTTTTCACTTTGTCTCTTGTGTGTGTGTTTGTGTGCGTGTATGTGTGTGTTTCCCTGTCTAACTGTCTCACAGTATATTACCTATTTATCTTTAATCTATTTTACATTCAGATATTCAAAATCTAGCCTAAGAGCCATCAAAACACAACGATTACAGTTGACGTGACTAGGCGGACAAAGATAAAAACAATAACCGAACCAATCATCTACAAGCCTGAGCTAGACACATTATAGCAGATGTCCTATCTTTCATATTTTTGCTTCAAGCCATCGATGGTGATGATGATGATGATGATGATGATGATGATGATGGTCGTCGTCGTCGTCGTCATCATCATCATACAAGGCACGTAATACCGGATGCCTGTGTCTCATGATGTTTCAAGTTGTCTATGAAGGTGGAGAAACAGACGCCACCACTGCTGCGGCAGCTATTGCTGCTGTTGCTCATGATGAGGAGGAGGAGGAGGAGGAGGAGGCCGAGGAGGAGGCCGAGGAGGAGGCCGAGGAGGAGGCCGAGGAGGAGGCCGAGGAGGACTAGGAGGAGGACGCGGAGGAGGAGGCCGAGGAAGACGAGGACTAGGACGAGGAGGAGGACGCGGAG
>NC_068986.1:51932098-51935271 GCF_001194135.2 Octopus bimaculoides | reverse complement strand
GGAGGAGGGGGAGGAGGGTGATGACGACGACGATGATTCTAGTGATGTCAATAGCAAAGACGTCGGTGATAATCATGATCATGATGAAGGCGATTCTTTTCATCGTCTTGTGTGTAGCCATAAAACTACCAAAACCAATTTATTTGACAGAAGCGTGCCGTACCGTGTCTCACCAAAGTTGATGTTACAACTACTATCATTGGTGCTGCCGTGTTTATGTAACCGTAACTTAGCGGTTCGACGAAAGGGTAACGATAGAATAAGTATTAAGCTTTAGCAAAAATGGGTCCTAGGTTCGATTTGTTCGATTAAAATCCTTCAAGGCGATGTCCAAGCATGGCCGCAGTCAAATGACTGAAACAAGTAAAAGATAAAGATAATAGGTACAAGATTAGTATTTGTATAGCATCTGTGGCTTCCGTATATATCGGAAGGCGTCTGTATATGTAAAGGAACGTGTATTTATCCTCACATAGCATTTATATCCAAGTCCAGTCTACTTTGATATATTCTTTAAATGCTTTAGCCTCAGCCAAAGATTGTGTGGTGAGAGAGAGGGGGGAGAAAGAAGGAAGGGAGGGAGAAACAGACATGGGCAGAGGGTGTGACTTTTGGGAATAGACCCTACCCCTATGAAGGTAGTTTTCATTCCCTCTTTTGTCTATGTATTTGATTATTACGAGGGAGAGTCTTGTTTTTTTAAGATAGATACACAAAAGCAGGGGATAAGCAAGTACGTCATTTTTCTATATAGTCTCCTTCCCTTTCGATGCACTTGGTCCAGCATTCCACAAGCGTGCGTATTCTCTCCAAGAAGAATGTGTTCAGTTGGTCTTGCAACCATTTATGCACTGCTTCCTTCGCATCTTCATCCGCAGCAAGTCGACCACCTCGTAAACCATCTTGGAATGGTCCAAGGATATGATAGTCGGAAGTGGTCCAAATCTGAGCTGTAGGCAGGGTGTTCTAACACCTCAAAAGAAAATTGGTTAATGGTTTCAACGGTCTGAGTGGCCGTGTGTGGGCGTGCATTGTCATGCAACAACAAAACTTTCTTCGAGAAGAGGTTTCGCTGTTTGGTGCGAATTACTGGCTTCAGTTTGTATCTTGCACAGTTGATCGCACACCCCTTTTCCAGCTAGTCTACTAGTATAGGCCGGCCCTTTTGAATCCCAAAAGAGGGTTAGCATCACCTTTCCCGCGGAAGACTGAGTCTTGACTTTCTTCGTCGCTGGCGAGCCACGATGGTTCCACTTCATACTCTGTCTTTTGGATTCTGCCTCATAATGATGGACCCACGTTTCATCTCCTGTAACTGTTCTGCTCTTTGTTCTTCTTTAGTGTACATCGCTAATGGAGTAGCCGTGCTTACACTATAAAGCCACAAAGAAAAATGGCACAATCCGGTTTAAACTTCGGTCACGTGACCACAATACTACCAACTATAAGCACGCATGCACAGAGGGAAGTGTGACAATAATAAAGATATGTTATGGCGCAAGTGCAGATAATTCTTGACTTCCCCTCGTATAAGTGCTTCCTGCATACACATAAGAGCATGCTGCTTAAAGCTTTATGTTAGTTTATCCATCCCAGCCTCAGACACCTTGTTCTTTTTTATACAGCTTTATTTAACAGTAATTGACATGAGTCATTGCAACATCTCATTTGTTTTATAAACAGGTGATTCACAATTATTTACTCTTCCTCTGCATTTAAATTTTTGCAAGATTATTGCAATTAAAATTTTGTAAGATGAAAAACGGCGTGTTATAGATCTGTAGATTTTAGGGTTTACCGTTTCTTTAGTCTTGAGAGTTCGGTGAACTTATCGGGTGTTATCTCTCCATCCAGTACTATCTTAATAAACATTTATGAGAATGCGTTATATCTGCTAAATATTTTCACCATATGATCATGCCTTGGTGATTAGTAGTTGTCTGTTGCCTTTTTGTATTTTTATGATATTTTAATGGGGTCGTGGTGCTTTAACAAATTCTTGCAATATTCGTGATTCTTCTAATGCTGTATTTGTTGTTTTGAACGACCACGTCCATAGTGATTATTTCACTCTCCATACCCATGCCTCAAATTTCTTCTGTGACTGCTGTTAGTATTGCACGGACTCCTATTTTGATTTTACCCGTCCATGATGAAAAACAATTTTGGTTTGAAGCTGACATATGTTTTGTTCTGAGGATCGCTTTGTCGCTTTTCATACCGTTGGAATCTTTGCAATTTAGCGGGGATAACTTGCTTCAGATGTTCTTTAATTTTGATACCTTTTATTTTCGTATAATATTTCTATGCTATTCGTCACTCCTTTTTCAATTGGTCTGTTTTATTGTCGATTTCATTCCGAACTGTGAGATTCTTTATAATTTTTCAAATCATTTTATGTATTTGTATCCGTATACTTTGCTTGGATCGTAATGTTTCGATTAGGGAGCAAATATTCAAGAAAAAGTGGAAGTGGATTGGTAGCACAATTAGAAAAGACACACCAAATTTAGCGAAAGGTGCTTTACAGTGGAATCCGGATGGATATAGAAAGAAGGGTAGGTCTAAGAACTCGTGGCGTAGATCAACACAATAGGAACTAGAGTATAAGTACAGAAGCGAAAAATTATGCGACATGGAATTCAATTATAAGTGGCCTCTACTCCGCGTTGGTGGGTTAAAGGCAAGAAAAGAAAAATAATTTGCTTGGATCGTAATGTTCTGATTCGGCTAGATTTGAGCGAGGATCCACGATACGCAGAAGTCAGTACATATATTATTTTGTTTAACCTAGTGATGTTGATTGTCGTTTCTATTTCTATTGAGACTGTGACATCCAGGTTTGCAGGCTATTTTTACCGTTATTGATATTTTAATTTTCAGATTTATCCGAAGGAGATTCTTTGGCAGAGCCATTGATCAGGCTATTTGTTGTTGATTATTTAATTTCAACTTAAAATTTCATATTCATAAATATGATCGTTAGAATTACCATAAATGTGTTGGTTGGTCGGTGTGTGTGTGTCTGTGTCTGTGTGTCTGTGTGTCTGTGTGTGTGGGTGTGTATGTATGTGTGTGTGTTGGTGTGTATGCGTGTGTGTGTGTATGTGTGTGTATGTGTGTGTGCGTGTGTGTGTGTGTGTGTATCTGTGTGTGTGTGTGTGTGTGTGTGT
>NC_068986.1:51931583-51932088 GCF_001194135.2 Octopus bimaculoides | reverse complement strand
TGTGTGTGTGTGTGTGTGTGTGTGTGTGTGTGTGTGTGTGTGTGTGTGTGTGTGTAAGTGCGTGATTTAGTAGTTAGGGTGTCTCTTTCAAGATCGTAAGATTGTGGTTTCGATTCCTGGACCGGACGGGCGTTGTGTTCTTGAGCAAAACATTACATTTCACGTTGCTCCAGTCCACTCAGCTGGCAAAAATAAAGCGTACTCAATACCATGATTAAGACGAATATTTTATTTTTTAGTTTCACCTGTAGATGCACAGTTACAGCTAGCATGAAAATCCACTGCACCGACTCTACCCAAGTAAGACATTATATATACATACAAATGCATACACACACACACATGCACACACACACGCACATACATACACACACATGCACACACTCACACACACACACACACACACACGTACTCATACACACACACTCATACATACATACACACATACATACATACATACATACATACATACATGCATGCATACATATATATATATATATATATA
>NC_068986.1:51926644-51931439 GCF_001194135.2 Octopus bimaculoides | reverse complement strand
GGGCAAAACGCATATAAACCATAAGTTCCTTTAATTCCTACATATGTTTCAAAATATATGTGCACTCTACTCCAAAGAAGTAAGAGGTGCTGGAATTGCACATAAATTCATCGTCAAGGAACCAACATACAAAAGCAAGACATATGCTAAATGTTAAGGTTACGTACGAGTTATAATATTATATAGCTAAGTAAGTGACCGTTAGAAACAAGAACGCTGGTTTACATAGAGTTATAAAGGGAGAGAGGCTATGAACGCTATACTAAAAGTTTAAATTAAAAGATTAAATTAGGGGAAGGCATAATGGACCACAGTAAAAACCAGAAATCAAAAGTCCCCCCAAAAAAAGGTTAGAAACTTAAACGAGAGAAGGAGGAAAGGAGAGAATCCAATGAATTCATCATATATAATTATTTCTCCTTATGTAAACAAATAATTATACTGAGTTTAAACTAAGCGAAGATTGTAAATATAATAAATAAAACATCATTGCATTGTATTATATTAAGATACGGATATTAACCCAAATAAATGGTAATACAAAGTACAAGACATCTTGTTATGAAATAATAATAATAATAATAATAATAATAATAATAATAATAATAATAATAATAATAATAATAATAATAATAATAATAATAATAATAATAATAATAATAATAATAACAATAATAATAATATACATGCTTACAAGGACAAGATCGGAAATATTTAATTAAAGTTACTATTATGGTCCAAACACAACTAATGTAGCATTACTGGGAAGGATTTACTGAACCAACTATAGAAGGGGAAAAAAGTAAAAACAACTGGCGATGGAGACAGAAATAAATATTATTTAAGATAATATTAAAAGATATTATTCCTGTAATTGTTACTATTATTGTTATAATAAATTTTAAAATGAATTAAATATTATCATTATTGCTATTATTGTTATTGTCTAAAGTTAAAGGTAAATACTAATCTTGTTGAATGTACATACCACTTGTAAGGCGGACATCCACTAGAGAGAATTCCAAGGCGAAAAAATAAAAAAAATAATAATAACTAAAAACTAAAACTAGTAAGAAGGATGAAACTAACGATAAGAAATGAAGGTATGTTCCCTCCAATGCTGGCATCGATATGCTCTCTGTGTTATCTGGTTTACTAGATAATTCTTGGAGAACAGAATATGGAAAAGCTCCAAGTTACAAAGAGGACAAAAATCCTTACTTTTGTCGTAGAGAATTGGGGTAGCCAGTATTAACCATTCCAAAGAGAATTGTTTATTGCAATCTTTCAGTTTCCAGATTAATTTACTTAGGCCAGTACTATTAACTTTATTCCTATCCCTAAAAGAAGAATAATGATTGGATATTCTCTTGGAGACCTGCGTCGATGAGCTACCTACATAAAACGAGACGTCTGTGTTAGTCATTACCTTACATTGATAAACCACATTCTTGGTCTTGGCATTCGCACTTAAAAACTTAATTCTATTAGAATTAGATTCCGAGATACTAATCTTATTGTTGTTACAGAGATTGTTATATTTACTAATATTGTGCATATTACCTATGTTTTTACCTAAATGACTATTGCCATCATATGAGTGTGTTAAATTACTGGAGAAATTATTATTATTATTGTTATAAACATTACTATTATTATCATCATAATTAGGATAGCTGACTAGAGATGAATCTAAAAGTCTAAAATTATGGGAAGATATTATCTGTAACAAATTTTTAGTATTAGAAAACCCAAATCTAACCTCATGTGTGTTGATTACTGAGTAATAGTGAGAACCCCTAGGAAAGTTCCTATTCACCGCGTCTCGGAACTTCCAGACCAAATTGGATTTAACTTGTTTCTCGAACGGGAGGATGAGCCAGATATTATCATCAGATCTAGTTACAGTGTTAGTGTGGTTGAATAAATTAAGTTTTTTGTTTTTTGTTTTTATTAAGGTGTTTAGAGCCAGTTAGGCCTCTTCCCTTATGTGAATGATTATAAGCATGTGCCACTTTCTCAGTAAAGTGAGAAGAATGGGAAGAAATAGAAATGGGTTTATCCCCGCAAGTAGAGGGGATATTATGCTGTGCAAAAGACGAAAGATCACTAAAAGAGTTGATATATCTTACCGTGTTTTATAACCTGCCTTCAATAAGGCTGAGTTATAAAAGCCAGCTTCCTTATTGAAAATGTGGGAGATAGAGGAAAGTTTAGAAAGTCTGATTGAAATACTCTTAACCAAATTACTAGTTATATACCTTGGATGGTTACTAAAAGGGCTTATGTACTTGAGATTAGTTGATGGTTTATGGAAAGGAAAGTGTGTATTACTATGTAAGTCTAAAGTTACATCTAGAAAGTTTGCTACTTATAACGAAACCATTTTTCGACTGCAAGGGCATCATCTACATCCACGGTGTTCCTTCTAGCCAGATGGTCAACAAAATGAATTTTATGGATGTTTTGAGCGAGTTCAGTATAATATTTTCTCAAAAGGCCAGAACACCTGTACTAGAACAATGTACCAACCTACAACTAAATTTTGGTAACCAACTCCTTCACAGCGATGAGCATCAAACCTGTCCCTCACCCTTCCAGCAGTCTAAACCTTGCTCCCTGTCACTTATAGTTGTTCACCAAGCTAAAAGAAAATAAATATATGTAGGAGGCTGTGACAAGGGTTCTAGACACCTTCAATTTTTGCGGAGCGGGGAACTTCAATGAGACCTTTACGAAGTAGCCGGAACGCCATTGCAAGTGCATTTCAGTCAAAGAATCCTATTTGGAATGTTATTAGAGTTTTGTAATTCTTTGAAATTAATGTCTTTCCTAGAATAGTCTCAGAACTTCTGGAATTCACACCTTGTACGTTGAGTGCTTTTGCTTTTAGTTGTTGTTTATTATTCTATTGTATCGATTGTAGTGAACGAAATATATATGCAGCGCTTAGTGAGTGATTCTGTTTTCTCTATGTTGTGTATCTCTGTAAGTTCTGGAGTTTTCGTTCTGCCTTATTTGTCTTCATTGTTTTTTTTTATTCTTTCTCTTTTTCTAGTTTCTAATCAATCCATTATGATCGTTACTATTATCATTATTTAATTATTTATACCATTCATTAGGATATTGATGAAGGGTAAAAATGTGTCGAGGAGTCAAAGGCTTCAATATTCAGAAGCTGAAGTGACGGAATGCAATCAAAATAGAATCGAAACATCAGACGGGGCGAAATAAAGAGCTGTTGTTCATTAATTAAGATGAAAGAAACATTGTTTTGTAGAAAGAAAAGGAAAAATATAACAGTTTTATTTGTTACTGCTGCGGCTGCTAATAATTATGTTTTCTTCTAGTTAACGATTTTCTACAACCGGCTTCATTATCATTGTGTGCATCGTCATCATCATCATTGTCGTCGTCGTCGTCGCCGTCGTCGTCATCGCCGTCGTCGTCGTCGTCATTATCAAGATGATGATGATGATGATGATGACAATCATCATTATCACCATCATCAGCAGCAACAGCAGAAGCAACAGAAGCAGCAGAAGCAGCAGCAGAAGCAGCAGCAGCAGTTGCATCGTCGTTAATGTTAACGTCGTCATCATCATCATCGTCATCGTCATAGTCATCGCCGTCACCGTCGTCAACATTGACGTGGATCTCGTTGCTGCTGATGTCGTCGATGCCGCTGTCACCGCCGCTATCGCTGTTGTCATTACTGTCGAAATAACCGTCGTCGTCATCATCATCGTAATCATCATCATCATCATCATCATCATCATCATCATTGCCTTCGTCACTTCTTCACATAAAAGAAAATGATTGCGGTACAAGCGAGTGATAATGAGTTGTTATATTGTTTTTATGTTTGTTATTTTTTAACACTTCTATCTATGTCGGCTTCATCACCGCGTCGTCAAAGTTCAAAGCTTGATACGTTGCCAACGTACGAGCATATATATGTGCGTGTATGTATACGCACGCTCATGTAAATGTGCATATGAGTGTGTATGTGCGTGTATCCGCTTGTGTGTGTATGCATGTAGATGCGTACATACATACATACATACATACATACATACATACATAAGATGATGTATGCTAAGCAAATAAAGAAGGAAATACTCAATGTATGCTGTGGAGTACATGGTCTATTTAAGCTGGTAACTTAACTCGTGATTCGAAACTTGTCTTCAGGCAAAATCGTTCTTACCTGAAGATCGCAGCAACGTAAAACTTGAGTTCCGAGTTGAATTTTCAAATTCAAACTCCTTTTGTGTGTATGTGAGTGTGTATGCGTGTGTGTGAGAGAAAGAGAGAGTGACAGACAGACGGACAGACAGACAGAGAGACAGAGTGTGCACGCGAGAGCATGTGTGTGTGTGATAAGCTTGTTCGAGTAATAGAGAACTTAATGCGAACCACATCTGAAGGTGGTTTTATATACATATGTCTGTTTGTGTGAATAAGAGTGCATGCATGTGTGTGTGTGTGTGTGTGTGTGTGTGTGTGTGTGTGTGTGTGTGTGTGCGCGTGCCCCAATTGACTGAAACATGTAAGATATCTGCTTTTGAAATTCTTCAGACAGTGAATCAAATTATACCATTTGATTCTTTGTCAATCGGAATTATCTTACATGTTTCTCCTAGAAATACACTATTGCAACTCTTATTAGCAAATGAAGCATATGTAAGGATGAATGAATAAATACTATTTCTTTTCCAATTATAACATTTGCATATTGATTTGAAATGCTAGAATAATTAGATGTGCTTCAAAGGAAAACAGCTTTGATTTT
>NC_068986.1:51918572-51925076 GCF_001194135.2 Octopus bimaculoides | reverse complement strand
TATGTATGTATGTATGTACATGTACTTACACATGTATGCATGTACATATATGCATATGTACACGTACATAGGCACAAGTACATGTACGCATGCATGTGTATATGTACACGTACATATGCATGTATATGTATATATATTTTTATTTACCAAGGCTTGTTCCCCATAGGAGGGACCAACTACAATAAATCACACACCAAGTATTCCATTTATTTCCCAGTCAAAGAGGCAAGCGCCGTCCTATGCTCGGGTCAAGGCATAGAAAGCAACCCCCAGTATCAGCAGCGAGGCCCGACAGCATATGCTAGGTTACCCCCCCCCCTTCCGCCTCACCGCATCATGCTGATTTTGTACCCCTTTGGGCTACATCAATTCACTCATACATCCACAAACACTAACGAAGCTTTCCTATCATTTATAAACTCTCTTGCCTCTCTCATTCCAACACCTCTAACCACCAAAGCTTTCCTCACTCCATCCATCCACACAAACCGAGGTCTGCTTCTGGTTCTGCTGCCTACCGCTTCTGCCTTCATCACCCTCCTTACCATCCGCTCCTCATCCATCCTTTCCATGTGGCCAAACCACCTCAACATTCGTCTATCCATTTTGGTTGTTAGTTTTTCTCACATTCCTGCTCACCTTCATATTTCCCTCATTCCTCATCCTGTCCATCCGTGTCACAGCAACCATACCACTCAAACATTTCCCCTCAAACACATCTAGTCGCCTCCTTTCTGCCTCTCTCAGACCTCACGTCTCTGCAGCATATAATATGGTCGGCACAATCACGCCTTCAAACACACCTCGTTTCGCTTTCATACTCAACCTTTTATATATGGATGGTGTGTTGAGAGAGGTGAATGCTGGAACCTTTGGTAGGGGAGCCCAAATGGCGGGAGAAAATGGAGAGAAATGGCAGGTGAGTCAGTTGGTGTTTGCTGATGATACAGCATTGGTGGCGGATTCGGAAGTGCAATTGAGGAGACTAGTGGTAGAGTTTGAAAGGGTATGTGAGAGGAGGAAACTGAAAGTGAATGTAGTTAAGAGTAAGGTGATGAGATGTTCGAGAGATGGAATGGCTGGTAGGATAGACGTGAGTATAAATAGTGAGATGTTAAAGGGGATGATTGTTTTAAGTATCTGGGATTACATGTGACGGCGAATGGAGGGTTGGCTGAGGCGGTGGAATATAGAGTGAAGGAGAGGAGTAAGATACTTGGAGTTGTGAAAGGTATGCTGAGAGATATATGCACATATATATCATGATATATATATATACACATATATATATATATAATTTATATATCATTTATTACACATGAACAATATACATGAATATGTATATATACATACACCTCTCTTTTTATATAAATATAGAGAGATTATTATATATATAATTTTATTTGTATGCGTGTATATGGACCTTTCTATATATCTTATATATATGTATATATATATATATGCGAGTAAAAATAAGTACAAAAAAGGTGGGGGTTTTTTGTATGATTGTGTATAGAGGAATATATTATTTTGTTTAAAAGAGTTCCCACACTGTCTGTTTTTTATGTTTTATTTATATTCCTGCAGAATCAATGTGGGGTATAGAATATGGAATATACAATATATAATATAATATACAATATATAATATAAAATAAAATAAAATAAAAATGGATGGCACCATGAAAGAAAGTATTGAATGTAGATGAAATATTGAGTGTTCAATATAAAGGATCAAATATATAAATATAAAAATATAAATATATAAAGGCGACTCGAGTTTCAGGGCTATTTCCCTTCGTCATATGTATATGTACGCATATATGTTTTGATGTAAGTATGGTTGTGTAGTACGAAGCTTGCTTCCCAGCCACTTGGTTCCGGGTTCAGTCCTACTGTGTTGCACCTTGGGCAAGTGTCTTCTATAATAGCCACGGGCCGACCAAAACCTTGTGTGTTGATTTGGTAGAAAGAAGCCCGTCGTATATATATATATATGTGTGTGTGTATGTAAGTATGTATGTATTTATTTGTGTGTTTGTCTCCCCACCGTCGCTTGACGACCGATGTTGGCGTGTTTACGTTCCCGTAACCTATGTTCTGTTATTCTGGAGAACCGCCTTTAGTCGAACAAATCAACCCCAAGACTTATTCTTTGCAAGGCTAGTACTTATACTAGTGGTCTCTTTTGCTGAACCGATAGTTTACGGGAACGTAAACACGCCAATATCGGTCGTCAGTCGATGGCGGGGGTACAAACACAGATACACAAATACATACATACATACATACATACACACATACAGCCATGATCTTTCTTTCTTGGCCTGACTGCCGACCGCTAACACCTCTTATGTCCATCTCCTATGTTCCTGTCTTCAGGCTTTCACTTCATACACGCCAGCTCAATTTGATTCGTTCTCAGTCGAAGGACACCTGTTGTTATTTTCTTGTTGTTTGTATTTGTAATTGTGTACCATCTTCTCCGATCTTTGCCTTTGTTGCCGTAGACATTCGCTAGCTTTCTTACAAAAAGGTCTAATGCTCTTAGCTTAGACATTTTGGAAGGCAACCAGGTCGAACTATCTCAAGTGTAACTGCCCGAAACAGTTATGACTTCAGGAACTTGACTGAGGAAAGAAAACCACGAATGACCCGTCTTTTTTTGTTTGCCTGTCCTAATTGTTGTTTCTCCTGTCCGCCTTTGTATTGTCTATCTGTCCGAATGTTTTATTGTCCTCTATTACGTTTTTGTTCCATTTGATATATATATATATATACTACGGGTTTCTTTCTGCCAAATCAACTCACAAGACTTTGGTCGGCCCGAGGCTATAATAGAAGACACTCGCCCAAGGTGCCACGCAGTAGGATTGAACCCAGAGCCAAGATTATGTTTAGGCATAAGCGTGGTTTGAAGTAATATATATGGATATATGTAAATTTGTGTATGTGTGTATGTTTTTATATGTGTGTGCATGTGTGTATATCTTTTATCTCTTATTTGTCTCAGTCATTAGACTACAACCTTAGTGATACACCACCTGGAAGAGTTTAGATAGAACGAATCGACCCAAGTACTTACTTTACTTTAAGCCTGGTACTCAGGCAAAAACACTCACACACACAGACAAAGAGGCCTGTCGAATATATATATATATATATATATATATATATATATATACATGCATCTATGAGTACAGGACGTCACCAACGGTTCAAGTAACATACACACGAGAGATAGATACAAAACGTGGACAGTACTTACTGGACAAAATCGAGTGAAATACGTAATATGCATACATAGGTATACATGTGTGTGTGTGTGTGTGTGTGTGTGTGTGTGTGTGTGTGTGTGTGTGTGTGGTGTTTGTATGTATGTATGTATGTATACATAGGGATTCTGCCGTTGTTGAACGACGCATGAGAGTTTGGCAATTTCTTACCGAACAACCACACAGATGATTTCTTTGTGGTGATCAAATGTTTGTGTACACATAAGCTCATTCCTTCCATCAAATCGACATCACCTGTTTAGGTGCACCGTGTGCCACATGTCAGACGATTAAGCGATCGCAGAGCAACGTGAAATGAAGTGCCATCCTCAAGGACACAACGCAACGCCTTGTCTGGGAATCGAACCCACGATCTCGCAATCGCTAGAGTAGCACCCTAACCACTAAGCGATATATATTTAAATATATATATCCACGATCTCGCAATCGCTAGAGTAACACCCTAACCACTAAACCATATATATATATGTATATGTATGTCGTATGTATATATGCATATACGAGGGTGGGTATATGAATATGTAACAGTTCACGCGCACACACGCACACACATACACACACACACATACGCTCGCGCACATATTCAAACAAATGTACATACCCGTTTTCAGAAGTATTTGAGTTCTAGCAACTAATTCAGAATATGTCACAAACATAGAAACCGACATCTTGTACAAACCAAGTGACTAAACTGTACCTACTACTTTCTTCATACCACCCAAAACATACCAAACCCGATATTCTGCTTAACCTCTCGAAAAGAAACCAAACAATGGTCTCCATTCCAGATGTTGAGAATATAAAACAACTCTTTGTATATATAGGTACATATATGTATTTGAAGAAATAGAGAACCCTTCCGCATTATCCATCAGAACAGACCGTTATTGAACCAAGACCCAAGAAAATAAATGGCACTTTTATCATACAAAATAATTAAATGCAAAAGGCAACCAAAGTTCCTAAAAATAAGTACTTACCGACAGTTAAAAAAAGTACCTACCAGGTTAAGAAGTGAGGATAATTCAGTTGAAGAACTTGTGACAATCGTATTGGGAGCACAACTTATAAATGTAAATCAGGAGAAGGTTTTACTGTAAAAAAATACATTTTACTTATTCTTCAAAAAAAATTGATTTATGCCATTAAATGCAATGGCTGCAGGAAAGACTTCATTGGACAAACTAAATTCAGTTCAAGAATGATATTTAATATTCTTCATCAACAAACACGGGAAACCAAAACAAAACAATTTCCATTTAGATGGATTCAAATTCCATCAAGACATCTGCGTGAAAACCAAATCGCCTATTTTTTTTGTTTTCCCACTCTACTAATGTTCAGGCAATACTCCAGACGAAACAAGAATTAATAAGGAAACTCCGTTTATTAAAAAATCCAAGCCACTGCTGAACAGGCTATAAAAACATCATTAATACATGATTCGCCTCTTCATATGAATTAATTATTGTAGAATATCTGCTTGAGCTCGTTCTTCAGAAAACCAAAGTTCATGTAGCAGCTATCATTTACCTTATTTACTCCGCAATTCGTTATCTTAGTTAAACTCTATAGTTTTTAAATTAGTTTATTATCAGACTAATAAACTAATTATCTATAAAACGTTTATGTAACTAATTATTATATCACTTATTCATATCCTTCTTTTCTAACTGTCATATGACATATTCAATGGAGAAAAACTTTTTGTAATCTTCTCTCGCGGATATCAGATATACGTAATACATGAAGTTTGATCAATCTATCTGTATGTAAATTCTAAAAACAATTTTTATAACAATGGCTAGAATAAGCATAATTCACGACACAACTCCATACACTATTTACTTTTGAAAATCTAATGTGAAACTGGTCAAATCTATTCATATATTTTAAAATATAATTAAAATCTAATTTTTATATATCCTCCATTCATTTACAACTTCATTTCTTCTATTCCTCCACTTGTTTGAATTAATAACAATTCATGTATGCATGTATATGTGTGTGAGTGTTTGTGTGTGTATGTGTGTGTGTGTATGTATGTATGTATGTGCGTGCGTGTGTAAGAGTAAAATCGTGCTCATAAAGACGACACATAAAAAACAGGCACAAGATGTGAACCCGCTCACCCTCTCATCAGTTTTCGACCGCAAGTACTCAAAATTTCCCGCCATTATCGATGGGATAAAGCATTTAAATGGTGTCAACAGCAAAATGCTGTTGGGATAAGTGACCACACATAAAGGACGATGACGAAAACAAAAACAAAAACAAATGATAAACGATGACAGGGTAAGGAAAAGACACAACAAGAAAGGACACAACTAATTGTATGTATAAGTATATACATACATAAAGAAGCCTTTTTGTTATGGGACAGTATTAAAACTAAACATATGCAGAAGTAGCGTTAATTGAAAAGGATGTCCAGTAGGTCTTCAAAAGAAAATTCGAGAGATAGAAGGACAGAACGAAAGATAGATGGAAAGATATAACGATAGGTAAGAAATTAAGATGACCTAGGAGCCCAAGAGAGAACGAGTGAACCAGTCAGCGGACAAGCAAAGAAACAGCGGGTGAAAGGAGAAACGGGATGGTCACGTTGTACCGCAAAAAGCACTTAATCCATCGGTTACTTTACCGAACCGCTAGTATACGGAGATATAAGCACACAAGCACTGGTTGTCAAGTGGTGGTAGGGGGGGACAAACACAGACCTAAAGACACTAACACACACACACACACACACACACACACACACACACACACACACATATATATATATATATACGACGAGCTTCTTTCAGTTTCGATCTCCCAAATCCACTCACAAGGCTTTGGTCAGCCTGCGGCTCTAGCAAAAGACACACGCTGAAGTCCCACGCTGTGGGACTGAAACCCGAACTATGTGGTTTATAAGTTTCTTACCACACACCCACGCCTACACCTATATAAATATATTTAAATATATGTTTGTGTGTGTATACACACACACACACACACAAACACACACACACACACAAATATATATATACACACATATGTGTGTGAGAGTATGTATGTGTGTGTGTGTGAGTGAGTGTGTGTAAACGCACACAGCGTCTGCTAATACTTTGCATGTACCCCGTCCTCGCGTTGTTTTTTTTTTCTTGTGTTAGTTCGTTTTTGAGGTTTTACTATATATATATATATATATATATATATAT
>NC_068986.1:51907852-51918191 GCF_001194135.2 Octopus bimaculoides | reverse complement strand
TTCTTTTTTCTTTCTGCAGACGATATTTAATCGAAAACAACGAAAGAGAAAAACGAGAAAGGAATCAGAACGAGAGGCGATGGGGTGAAAATAAAAGGAAAAGAAATGAAAAATACCAGCAGGAACAAATGTTTACAAAAATATACATAATTACAAATATGAGAATAAATACTGAATAAACAAGCATTTAATTAAAACTATATATTGAAAATGGGATTGAAGTACTTTTGTTTTCTACATAAAGAAGCTAAAAATATAATTTACCAATAAGCAAAAAAAAAAAAAAACAGAAAAAAGAAATAAATATTCCAGGAGAATATTCAAGCGATCACAGTGAAGCATCTCATATTTCACTAGGTTATTTTCTGAATCAAGAAATCAAGAAACAAGGAAACTGTCTGCTTTCGAAATCAATTCTAAATATGGTTATTAGAAACAATAAGCGTGATTTTGAATCAATGCATACGGAAATGATAATTTCCTCTCTCAACATACGCGTTTCTATCTCTCATTTTTCCCTTCGTCAGCCGTCTAAATATTTTAAACGTCATCATAGTACTTAATTTTATTGGTAAAATGTTATCCTTTAATCTCAGTATGATTGTGTTTTTTCACTGTTCAATTTGTCAATCAATTTTTAGTTTCATTATTACTGACACCGTTATTATCATTATCATTATCATTATCATCATCATCATCATCATCATCATCATTATTATTATTATTATTATTATTATTATTATTATTATTATTATTATTATTATTATTATTATTATTATTTTCGTCGTCAAGGCATCCAACTGGCACAATCGTTAGTGCGTTGAACAAAAATGGTTAGCCTCAGTTCTTCCGGTTTTACGTTCTGAGTTCAAATTTCACCGAGATCGACTTTGCTTTTTTTTTCACCTGTTTGGTATCGATAATGTTAGTATCAAACAAGCTCTGGGGTGGGTGTTGTCGAATAGCCCACTCCACCAAATTTTCGAACAATGTGGCTATAGCAGATTATTATTATTATTAACTGGCATAATTGTTAGCATGTCGGGCAAAATGCTTATCGGTATTTCGTCTGCTGCTACGTTTTGAGTTCAAATTCCACCGAAGTCGAGTTTGCCCTTCATCCTTTCGGTGTCGATAAATTAAGTACCAGTTACGTACTGGAATCGATGAAATCGAATAGTCTCTTCTCCTACAATTTCAGGCATTGTGCCTTTAATAGAAAGGGTTATTATTATTATTATTATTATTATTATTATTATTATTATTATTATTATTATTATTATTATTGCCCCCATACTATGAAGTCACAGAAATTTGGTGCTCCTAAAGTTGAAAAAGTGCTTGTAATATTTTCGACCTTCGAAGGCCCTGTCTTTTCATTCTTATTGTTACCATTACATTTCTGAGATTGTCTGGATTGCGCAGATAGTATTTTTGCGTAGAAACAACCCCTCTTGTTCGGTGTCAACAACCAGAACAACAACAGCAACAGCAGCAACAATAATAATAACAGCGATAACACTATGAAAGAAATGAAACATGAAAACGCAAATATCGACTCTGCATCTTTTGCGTCAGCGGCGGAAAATATGAAAAGTTTCCCCATAGATGAAGAAGAATTGGTATAGTAAAATTGTAAAACCTTCCATCCGACGTGATAGAAAATATCGCAAGATGCACGGTAACATACCGTTGCATTGGAGTCAAGTCTCGGCGGGTGGAAAATGCCTCTGCGAGCGAAGTACAAAAATGCTTTGCGCGCGTGTGGAAAAAAAGACCCACATCACTCGAGGAAAGAAGTTTGGAATTACTGAAGTGATATTTGGGACGGAAGAAGCAGCTAAATGTAATTCCGCAACCACTTTGAGGAATGACAACTTTTTCTTAATCTCCAGCTATCACGGCCAACGCCTTGCCAAGATTATGGTACCGAATGTGCCGCCAGGAATATCCATTATCTGGTTAGTGGCAGACGTCTTGACAGGTTTAGAAGAAGACGAAGTCACAATATTGGAGGTCAAGAAACTACCTAAGCAAAACTGGTTAGGTATAGGTATGGAACTGACCTTGCAATGCAAGGAGGACCATATCGACCAGCTGCCCGACGTATTTGGTCTCCCATATGCTATTCACCTGACAGTATTTGTGGAGGGTAGAGAGCCAAGATACCACATATGTGAATCTGTAAATCACTTAAAGGCTTTCTGCCCTGAAACAAGAAAAAATGAAGTCCCGTTGCTGTCAACATTACAAACACCACAAAGGCAAAATCATAAACAAGTACTCAAGACTCCCACACCCATTCCAAACCAAGACAAAAAAGGAGTTTACCCCCGGTTACTACAGAAAAGCAAGTTTCTTCTGAATGCTCTACCTTCGAAACTAACATCAACTTGTGGTCGTACCAATTTTTTGCTCTGTCAAGTTCATACTTGTTGCAAAATGTCCAATGGACAAGCCTTGTTATATTGTCGTGGCATCTCTTGCATTCCTTCTGATATAGTGGCGTACATTGCCTGGTAATATGCCATACGGTTTCACCATTTTGTCCACAGATTCTGCACTTATCACTTACTGCTGTGTTGTCAATTCTGTATTTTATGTAGTTTGTTCTTAGTGCTTGCTCTTGGGCAGCACAGATTAGAGCCTCCGTTTCCGGTTTTAAATCCCTTTTAGTTATCCAGAGCCATATTTTTTTCTCTGTCTGTCTTGTCTTCAACATCCCCATGGAATTGTCCATGTATTCTTTTCTTTACCCACCTATTTTCAGTTTCATTCGTTTTCAATTGCTTGTATAATGCTTTATCTTTGCAATCTTTCATCCTACACAGGCCTGACCTTCTTACTTCTAATAATAGAGGTTCTGTGGCATTTTTTACATACCATGCTATGTTGTTTCTTATGCTCTATTATTATTATTATTATTATTATTATTATTATTATTATTATTATTATTAAATTGAGAGTGGAGAGAGAAGTGCTGTCATCGAGTGAATTTAGTGAAAGATAGGTGAAAGTTGCGAAAATTGTGTATACTCACTTTCTTTCGTTTATCATTTGATTATATGTAAACCCCCACACCTTATGTCTGTCTTTGTATTGTCCCTCTCATATTTCACCCTCGTAGCAATTAAATGAAATCATCATAATCATCATTATTATTATTATTATTACTATTATTATTATTATTATTATTATTATTATTATTATTATTATTATTATTAAGGCGGTAAGCTGGCAGAATCGTTGGCACGCCGGGCAAAATGCTTAGCAGTATTTCGTCCGTCGTTACACTCTGAGTTCAAATTTGCTTTTCATCCTTTCGGGGTCGATAAAATAAGTATCAGTTGAACACAGGGGTCGACGCAATCGAGTTACACCCTCTACCGAAATTGCTGGCCATGAGCTACAATTTGAAATTAGTATCATCATCATCATTATTATTAGTAGTAGTAGTAGTAGTAGTGGTATTATTATTATTATTATTATTATTAGGGGGCGAGCTGCTAGAATAGTTTGCGCACCGGACGAAAGGCTTAGCGGTATTTCGCCCGTCTCTACATTCTGAGTTCAAATTCCGCCGGGGTTGACTTTACCTTTCATCCTTTCAGGGCGATAAAATAAGTACCAGTTGAACACTGGTGTCGATGTAATCGATTCATCCTCTTCCCCAAAATTGTCGCCCTTATGGATAAATTAAGTACCAGTGTAACACTGGGATCAATGCGATTGTCTGTCCCTCTCCCCACAAATTCTAGGCCTTGGGCCTATATCGGAAATGAATATTATTATTGAAAAGTAAAAAGGTTATAAGAGGTTATATGTAGTACGTAACGCAGATTTCCGTCCGTCTTTATATCTTAACCCAAAGAGGTCAATGAAAGAAGTCATTATTATAATTCGCTTTACTGTTGTTCTTGTTGTCGTTGTTATTGTTGTTCTGTATGTCATTACCAATAAAAGTAAACGTATGATCGGCATAGATCTAGACAAAAATTTCTCCTTACAAAGTAGATGTACAATAAATCCGTGCAAGCGATACAAATGAATGAATCAACAAAGACATATTTAGTGGGTTTATATAATGCATACATCAAAATGCGTATGTATTTGTTAAAGATTTCAGTTGTTTGTATATGTATACATATCCATGTGTGTGGGGGGGTGCGTGTGTGTGTGCTTGTTTGTATACATGTGTATGTTTATGTGTGTATGTATGGCTATGAAAGTTCAAATATACAAACTGCTACGTAAATACGCTGCTAATAGTTTTTGCCTATACATACGCATTTGGGGTCCTGAATACTTGTGATGTATGTGTGTGTGTGTCTGTGTGTGTGTGCGTGTGTGTGTGTGTGTGTGTGTGTGTGTGTGCGTGCGTGCGTGCGTACGTGTGTGTGTACACATGCTTATGTGTGCGCACGTTTTTGTGTGCATAAGAGAGAGAGAGAGTGTGTGTGTGTGTGAGTGTGTGTGTGTGTGTGTGTGTGTGTGTGTGTGTGTGTGTGTGTGTGTGTGTGTGTGTGTGTGCGTGCGTGTGTGCGTGTGTGTGTGTGTCTGTGTGTGTGTGTGTGTGAGTGTGTGTGTGTGTGCGCGTATTTGAATGTAGGTCATTGGCTAGGTGGCGTTGCTGAATTCTTTTCGGAAATATATAGTTTTCAAAGTGACACACAGACACTGATCTAATAAATAGCCAAGCAGCTACTCTGTGTTGATAAAGATTAATAACTCAGAAATAGGCCCACAGATGTTGCTTTGTGCTGGATGGGGGTAGGGGCTGGACTCCCTGTTCGACCATATAAGGACACAGATACTGTGTCGTATAGCCAGCTGGAAACGATGTTTCCTGCGGCTAAACAGCAGTAACAATCGTCCCTTCCAGGACAGCCACATAAGGTTGGTAAATAGCCTTTACTATAATAAAGTCAATTTTGCATTATTCTAAAGAATTACACCCTACTTTTGAAGAGCACAAATTTTATTATTCTCTAAGAAAAGTGGTATTGATAGTGACTTCGAAGTTTCAGCCAGCTAAGCCATTGATATATATATATATTGGTATATAATTGATAGTATAAAGCTATCTTCAGCCGCAAATATATTCTTTCCCAAGAATTATATCACAAAGAAGAAATTAAAAGAGGAGAAACATGATATATATATATATATATATATATATATATATATATATATATATATATATATATATAATGTTTACGTACATATAATGTGTGAGTGTGTGTGAGAAAGAAAAAGAGAAAAAGAGAGAGGGGGAGAGAAAGGCGTGAAAGAGAAAGAGAGAGAGAGAGGGAGAGTAGGGCGCAGCAAATGAAATAATGCCATTTAGTTATTCCCCGAACTGAAGAGTAATTTGATGTACAACAAATGTTTGAGAAATAAAACAATAAAAGACAAAAACAAACAGATATACGGAAACTTTGATACGGATATAATAACGACAAACAATCAACAAAGCCGAATCTGCTGGTGTTGTTTTAACGCTATTACTTAACATCTAAATCTTTACTGTGATGACAGAATAATTGTCTAGGTAAGGATTACGAACTTCGAGGTGGTCTCTTTATCTGTTCTTAGTCCGGATGCTTAATTATTATCTATCTAATCGCATAAACTTTCCAAATGAAACCGTTTGCAGCAATCATTAAGGAGTTATCCACCGGCAACTCAGGCACTATATTAAACTGTCAGGACTATGCGTTGGTAGGTACAGTCAGTCTCGTAGTAAACGGCGTATTCTATTTCATATCGAACCTCGACGTACTGAGTTCAGTTTCATGTAGGTTGAGTTTGGATTTTAGCCACCTAGGGTTGATACAATAGATATTATTATATAATCGTTTCTAACATCGATACAAAACTAGGAATGTGTTGTTGGGGTGAGTTAGTCGATCATATCGATCTCAAAACCCCCTATTGCTACATTATTTTATCGGTCCTGGAAGGAGCAAAAGTTGACCACTAACAACAAAAACAAAAAGTTTTCTAGACATCATAGTCATCATACACAAGCATGGCTATGGAGTTAAGAAGTTCACGTGATAACTATGCGGTCCTAGGTTCATTTCCATTGACTAGCACCTTGGGCAAATGTCTTCTACTATAACTCCAGGCCGATGAAGACCTTTTACACTAATTCATGTTGTGTCGACGCCCCCAAGCGAAGAAGTAGGCTCGACCAAGACATATAAATAGAGGTAGTCTGACCGTGGTAGCGGTTGACTGACAGTTGAATAGCTGTTGAGTAGCAGACGTGTAGCGGTTGAGTAGAGATCGTCTGGTGCTAGATAGCAGTAGCTTGAGACATAACAATTCATATACGGAAAGTGTGTAAAAGCCCATCATATATGCGTATACCTGCGTTTTTATGTTTGTCCCCCACAACTTGACGATTGGTGTCGGTTGGTTTACATCCTCGTAACTTACCACTTTGGGAAAAGGGATCGACAGATTAAGTACTAGACTTTAAATAGTTGCTGGATTGATGTTGCCTTAACTGTGAGTGACCCGCTATATTAACATGGGGCTGTGTCAGACGAGTGCACGAAATCTAATTTAGGTGCAAGGCCAGAATTTACGAAGTGAAAGAGTGAGTTGACTCACATATTTGATTAGCGCTTTAATTTATTGACCCCGGAGAGGTAAATTATTCAGTTGACCCCGGCGAAATTTGAAATCTGAACTTAAAAAGCTGCAAGACATACAGAAAAACATTTTGTCCAACCTTTTAATGATTCTGACAACCCAGCACCTTCTATTACTGCAATGCTAAATAGTAAATACAAATTATTGACAATTACAATAGATGCTGGTACCATCATGCGTAGGATCGCACAGAACATTATCACAAAATAAATTGTGAATGCAGTATAAAAATATTTTCAGTGTAGGTAAAATAGGCGAAATAGAACGAGGAGAGAAAGAGGCTGACAGTCGGACAATGTGTGAGGTTACAAGTAGATAAAAAATCAAAAGGTGGAGGAACATATGTGAGCGCAAAAAAACATTTAATATAAAATGTTGTGCGTAGTAAATTTCCGGCGAAGAAAGGATAAAGAAAAGTAAATTGACAGTTCGGATAAACACTTCATCAAAGAAAGAAATAAGCAAGAGAAAGAAAGAAGAAAAGAAACGACACCTGTTTATAACACGTATGCAACTTTCAACAACGGGAAAAATTCACATTTAAATCGCTAACACAGAATTCCCGGTACTCAGACAATGTCAGATGTACTGCAAATGTGTAAATAGACTAACATTGAAGTAATTCTTTAGCAATTATATTTTTTCTACTTTTGATTTGTATTATTTCTCACATTTATTTTGTTTGTATTGTCTTTATTGGAGTCGGAATTTGAATTTCAAAACCGATGGCACGATAGCGATCGCAACACCATCGTTCTTGATTATCAAATTTTAGGAAAAAAAAAAACACCTCTCATATATTAAAATGGTGGGATAGTTACAGTTGGATCACTCTCATACAGACTAATGTTTGATAAACTGGTAAATTAATTCTGATCCCTTGCTGACTTGAGCATAAAAATTTGTAAGTTAGTGCATGCTCAAAGAACAAGGTATTTTTTTCTATTATTTATGTATTGGCGATCTTATTATGGAGAAATTTTCGTTCCAAAGATTTTTTGTTTATACTCTGTCAATATTATTATTACGGAATATCATCATTGTGTGTGTGTGTGTGTGTGTGTGTGTGTGTGTGTGCGTATGTGTCCCCGCGCGTGTGTGTGTGTGAATTTCAGTTAATTTACTAGAAACGATAAATTTCAGAGTTCTTTACTACACTGTTATTGAAAGTCTCTAAATTATTAGCATGAGGGCTTTTGTGAATCAGAACCTGTTTTCGCTTCAGTTATCTGGTGTTTGATTATATTGTGAAACTTTATACAAAAATAATCGAAAGATAATGAAAAGAAAACGGTTATCTTTTTCATATACAAAGATCGCATGGTTGATATGTGTAAAAACGACTCAAACGGTTTTCTTAAATTAGTGCGTTTTCTTAACTTAGTGTATAAGTTTAAAACCTTATACAAGAGAGATTACGAACCACCCACTTATGGAACTGTACTGTTTAAACGATATGCTTAAAAACCTTTTATCAAACCTCTTTGAAACGAAGTCTCTTTCTCTGATCCAAGTCAAAAACCAAGGAATCAATCACGTGCACAAAAGGCAATTCCATACATACAAGGTGTTGTTCATAATGTTGCTTATGTGAGACAAAATTTTTTTTTTTTCTTGAAACAAAGGTCACATCACATTTTTGATAGGAAGCTATTGTTGCGTTATGATTTTATTTTATGAACTAACCTCATTTGAGAATTTTTGACAAGGCCGTAGCTCATTGTCTTCAGGGCTGACAAATGAATGTTTTTACTTATAAAATCGCTTTTTGAATGTCAATTTTATTGCTTTAAATTTATATTTTAGGTTCGTCTCTGTTGTTTGTTTCTTTGCTCTGTATGTTCTGGCTTTGCCAAATATTTACCAACTAGTGGACAATTCTTACGAATTCTGATATTCCATGATTGATATGGGACAGCTGTTTACTTGTCCGTTTCATTGGGCCGAAATTATTACTAACTGAACAATTAACCTTTCACAAGTTCCTTTTTAATATCTTATTATAGTTATGCTCGTACGAAAAATACTAATTTATCAAACTAAGGAATTCCCTGACTATATTAGTTCTCACCGCTAAATTAAATATCGGGTTATACCATAAACTATTCCTTTTCTTATTTCTTTCCCTTTGTTTTGTGCTTTCAAGGCTTCTGTGTATCTTATCTTGTGGCAGAATCCACTATTTCTGAGTGCTTCATTACAATACACAGATACTTACATAAAAGTATCTTCATCGAGAGATACAGACGATACACGTTTAAGAACGTTGTCGATCAAGTTCCTCAAGATAATGCGCGAGTGGTTTGATTGCCTGTGCATATACACTAATTCCTCATTCGGTGAGTGATATAATCTGAAGCTATTACTATACAGCCTCAAGGTTGTATCTAGCAAATTAGCGGCAATAAGGTTCGCATCAACTGTAATACTAATTTCTATTTCCTGAATACTTTAATCAGATTATTCTTACATGTATCTAATTTATGATCGTTACGATTACTCAATGGGATCAAGCCAACATCACGATATAAACCACAATCTATTTCAGGAAATTTCTTTCTCAATAAATCTAGAATATATAGTCCTATATTTTCTCTCTCTCTCTTGAACACCATTATCTGCTACCACAGACACATCGAATAATACTAGCCAATGTATCGTCACCCAAAGTGTGTGAGATTTATTTGCATTAATAATCGCATCTCTGCCCGGCTCACTAATACCTGATTGTTTTCGCAAAATCAAGGACTCTCATTAACGAAAGTGTGGTTATTAAACTATAAAATTCTGCTATGTCAAACTGTGTGAATCCACAGTTTTTCTTCGTTTTTACCCTTCGAAAACATTACAGTACTTCTAAACTGTAATGAACAAACAACTTTTACTCAGACAGTGACTTTTTCTAATATTTCTTTGCTAACTATATCAAACACTAACTTTCCTAGATTAATTAATCTACTCTCGAAGTTTATTTTATGATCTTTAATTGTTATAAAAGGGAACTGGAGTGCCAGGCATTGCACTACCAACAAGTGAACTATCTTTTTGATGCCAAATCTTTGGCTTTTAGATTAATAAACCTATAAGTTTCATTTCTAGATTCTTTTCATAAATGTTTCTTATATTATTTAATAAAAGCCTTTTATATGTGCTAGCGTGTATTCTATACACATCCTTTGTTATATGTGAGAGGCCGAGGCAATATGCAGCTAACCTGACTCGCATAGAAACATCGAATTCAACTAATTCCTTATGGAATTTGATTCTTTATAGGTTGATTAAAATATTCTCTTCAAATTTTGGTAAGACTTTATTGTAAAGGTGAACGTTAAGTGTTCCGAGGTCAAATTTAATCTCTTTATCATGTCTAAGCTTGCCACTTTTCGAGGAGATTAAAATACAACTGCAAGCGGCTTATAAACACACCCATTTTCTCCAACATTGATTTCATAACATACTTTGTATGCCTCAAATTCAAACTCGTGCTTATCCATATACAGCTACAAGTACTTGTCTTCGTAAAGGGTTCTACATATTTAAGAGATGATACATAAATGCATACATGTATATATGTTTGTATGTGTATGCGTGTGTATAGGTTTATATGTATGTATGTATGTATGTGTGTGTGTGTGTGTGTGTGTGTGTGTGTGTGTGTGTGTTTATATATATATAT
>NC_068986.1:51902371-51907842 GCF_001194135.2 Octopus bimaculoides | reverse complement strand
AACAAACCAACATTGGTTGCCAAGCAGGGGGGGGGGGCAAAAATAAACACGAAGCACACACTCATGCTCCCACATATATAGATAGATGTGTGTATATGTATGTGTTTGTGCGCGTATATATATATATATAAAACATGCGACGTACTTCTTTGAGTTTCCGTCTACCAAGTCCCCTCACAAGATATATAGTAGCAGGTACATATCAAAGGTGCTATGCAGTGGGACTGAACCCAGAACCATGTGGTTGAAAAGCAGACTTCTTCTCCCAACCATGCCTCTATCTATCTATCTATCTATCTATCTACGTGTGTGTATGTGTGTATGTGTGTGTCTGTTTAAATATTTATTTCTTTAAAATAATTAGTTGTTTGTGCGTGACCTCTTTTGAGAAACAAAACGTTTAGTTAACTCACACTACACAAACTAGTACTCTGTTGTATCACCGAACACAGTACACAAGCTCTCCTTCCCTATGTACATCTCACTACATAGCACCCCCCTCTCTCTCTCTCTCTCTCTCTCTCTCTCTCTCTCTCTCTCTCTCTCTCTCTCTCTCTCTCTCTTGCTGTCTCTCTCTCTCCCTCTCCCTCTTTCTCTCGCGGCTTTTTTTCTCTCGCAATCCATAAATCATTCTCTAATTCTAGAAAATAAAGCAATATATCAGAGGGAGAAAATATATGAGTTTTTGCATATGTAGGTAACAGAAATGAAGATAAGGAATGTGTAAGAAGACGGTTATGTCAGAGACAAGGAAATGTAAAAATAAGATAGTAATAAAAGAATATATGCAAGATGGAAGGAGAAAGAAAGTAAGAAAGTTAGAAAGAGAGAGGGGAGAGAGAAACATATTTAGGCTGTAAAGAAATGAGAGAGAAAGTATAAGATGGAGAGGGAGAAAGAAAGACTGACGGACAGGCCAACAGTTAGGCAGACTGAATTATTACTGGTAGACGATACTGCCTGCACGAAGTATATCTAGATACTTACAAACATACTTTATCAGCCACGACGACGACTATTATGATGTTTGTACAATATATATATATATATATATTTACTAGCTTAAAAGCCACCATATTGGACGGTTTTTAAGTTAGCTCCTGTGGAGGGATCTTCATTAGGCCTTGAGCCCAACAATGACACTTCATGCATTGAGTACATATTAAATTTGATTAAACTTGAACAATATTTTTGCAAGCGATCAACAATTTTCATCAAAACAATGATATAATCTGTTGACTTGGGACTGATTGCAAAGCTACATGATAAACAACAGTACCACCATCATCACTACCACATCTGCATATACAAATACCATTCAGACTTCTGACACCACCACCATCAATGCCTTTGACTTCGCCGTCTTCCCCTCCACCACCATCACCACTGTCTTTCATCGTCATTCCTGACCGCCTCAGCTACCAACACAACCACCACCATCATCACCAACGCCTCCGCCTCTATCTCAACCACAGCTCATACTAATACTATCACCTTATTATCATCGTTCAGTATGGTGGTTCACTGTTCAGTCCCTCTTTTTCTCACATACTCTTTCTTTCTCTTTGTTATTACTCCCACTACAACCATCACCACTACTACTTTTAATAAAAACATCAACACTCCCTAAATTTCTTTGTCTCTCTTTCTCTCCTTCACTTTTTCTTCCTCTGTCTCTTTCTCTAACTGTCTTCGCCACCGCCCTCACAATCTCTATACCTACTATTATTCTCACCCCAGTATGAGCAATAGTAAAAGTGTCAATGAATAGTGAGAGAGGAGTCGAAGTGTGATACACTGACACACAGAAATTAGGTTTCACATTTTTTATATTTATATGCGCTCGTTCAATATATATGTATGTCATTATTCAGTTTCATTTCAAGATTTCTTACCAATAGAGAAAGAGCTGGTTCCTAACCTAGATCCAAAGCTCCTTCATTGGAAATTCAACAGGGTATTTTTGTGTGCATGTATGTATGTATGTATGTATGTATGTATGTATGTATGTATGTATGTATGTATGGAGACAAACAGAGACTGGCAGACAGAGGCTTCGCACAAAAGCGAGTATCCTATGGTAGCATGCATCATGCTTTCGTTAATTACTTTAGGCACCTTTGTAGTCGTAAGTAGATGTAGACACTCTTTCAGGTTTCCTGGTATTAGCTCACCGGATCATTGAGAGTGTAAAAGGCTACACGGAGGAGAGAAAGAGAGGGGGCTCTCTTGCATCAGTATTTGGTTGGTTTTCATTTTAACTGAGTATACTGGAGAAACGTGAATGTAATGCCTTGCACAAGAGCACTGCGCTTTGCCTGGTCCAGTCCGGTGTCAAGTTATAGTTTGGATGAATATATATATGATTGCTTCAAAGCAGAATTGCTTCCAATGTGCGCTATCTTTAATATAGCCTGTTAGCACTATCTTATGAGTCTCTGAGTGTGTATGTGTGTGGGTATGTACACTTGATAAAGAGCGACTTCTGTTGTTGTTGCTTTCTTTGAAGTATTAAAGCATGCTATTTAAAAGGGGATTATTATGGCATTTTTTGTTTGTTTTTTATTTTTTCGAACAGACTGCAGAAACTAAAGAAGGCACCTTTTCAAGTTCGTCTGTGGGCTAAGTATTTTATTTGACATTTGAAATATTTGGAAATTGGATTAACTCCTACTAATTTCTTAGATAAATATTTATTCACTTTTTTTTTTTTTAACACGATGACATTACCTTAGTGGACCGCAGTCAAGATCGAATAAGTAGAAACATGTACAAATACAAAAGAATAAACACATAAAAAAAGCTGTAGTCTTCAATTTATAAAGACATTTGATGAGGAAGTCATCAAGGAAAATTAAGCACGTAATTCCTGTCAAATCAAACTTGATATTACTAAATCGGATCTAGGTCTCTTGAAAGGGCTGTGTGAGTGTTTGGGATGTGCTTGTGAAAGAGATAGAGAGAGAAGGGGAGAGAGAGAGAAGGGGAGAGAGAGAGAGGGAGTTAGTGAGTGTATGTGTGTTTCCTCATTAGCTAAAGGCAAGGTAGAGCATGTTCTCTCGCGATGCAGGTTTCGTTCTTATTTAAATGCTCCTTTTGACAATATAATAATGAGTGATTGCCATAAAGACTAACAAATGAAGTAGTGAAAGAAAGCTTGTGTGCGTGTGAGTGTGTGTGTGTGTGTGTGTGTGTGTGTGTGCTGCACGTTTGCATGTGTGAGTGTGTGCGTGTGTATATTTTTGTGTGTCTGCCTGTGCGTTGGAATTAAAAAGATGTGAGAAAATAACACAATATTTGAGTCGTGTGTATGTATGTATGTATATATGTATGTATATATGTATGTATAAATGTATGTATACGTATATGTATATATATACATACATACATATATACATACACGCAAACGCACACACACAAAGTCACGCATACGTGCATACATTCATACATACATGCATAGAATAATACAAGAGAAAGGGGACACCTGTGCACCATTTGCAAGGAGTTTGGAAATCCAGCACCGAAGATACACTTCTCCCCTCCATACCTATTATTATTGGAGCATCGGGAAACGTTTTCATGGGGAGAGGAGGCAACTCCTTAATTCATGCACCTCAAATGTTTGTGATAGCGGGGACTATAAAAATCTGCAAGACCTTCAGATTTTAAAGGATGATGAACTTCTATCTAGCCAGGTGCTAAAAGAACATACATCACTTGACAACCGGTGTTGGTTTGTTAACCTCTCCGTAACTTAGCGGTTCCACAAAAGAGATTGACAGAAAAGTACCAGGCTTAAAAAATAAGTACTGGCTTCGAATTGTTCGGCTATACACTTCAAGGAGGTGTCTCAGAAGGGCCAAAGGGCCAAAGTCTAGTATATAGTCACTATCATTTTCAGTGTTACGTTTACAACTCTAGATGTGTGTTGGACTCGTCTAGGACTTATTCAGCAATGTACTCAGCTACGAAGTCTACAAACTATTCAAATTACACCTTCAGAGCTGGAAATACAGGTACAACACCGAGTTTACGGTGACTGATGGTGCAGAACTTCTAATTTTCCCATTAATTTACGAGCAAGAACTTCAAATTGCCGCGATCACCAGACTAATTTACTGGTTCTTGGCACAGACCATTTACCTTGTATACTACAGACCTGAGAAACTTGTATCGAATACATCAATGTACAGTACCGGGACTTCGTTGGATTAAGTAAATTTATCAATTGTTTTAATTTAGAGTAGTTTGGCATATCTAGTCCGGAAAAATCAGTAGTCCGGAAAGGCTTTGGAGTTAAATGTTCAGAAAATTAATGTTTACCTATACTTTCTATCTTTTATTTTTTACTTCTTACTTTTTACGACCATTCTGCAGCACTGCCTTGAAGGGGTTTTAGTGGAATAAATCAAGCCTACGACTTATTCTATCGGTCTCTTTTGCCGAACCGGTACGTTGAGAAGACGTAAGCATGTATATATATATATATATATGTGTGTGTGTGGGGGTGGGTGGCTAATTTGCAATTCTACAACCTAAAGGCAGAAATATATACGTCGCTAAAGTGACAAAGGAGGCAAGCTCCCTCCCGCAGATATGCACATACACACACATACACACACATGTATATATACATATACATATATATATATGTATCAGACAGGCTTCTGTCAGTTTTCGTGTCCCAACTCGCAAGGCTTTGGTAGGTCCCAGGCTATATTGTAAGACACTTGCCCCACATGTCACACAGTAGGACTGAACCTGGAACCATGTGGTTGGTAAGCAAGTTTCTTACCACACAGCCACGCCTACGCCTATCATTATCTTTCAATCCAAAACATATTGGAAAGGGTACTTTAACGGAAATAAAGAAACTTAGTGTTGGCCACATTAAGAGTCTTATTTCTAAGTGTAAATCAACCACTTCAACTATCATCGGAACTATACATTGAGAGTGGTTAGCTCATTTGTACAGATTCAGCTTGTCAGTCCAACTGCTGTTTCTGGAGGCTTGGAGATCCATAAGGTTAGTAGGTGTGATTCATCACAATATGTGGCGTAATGGATGCAATCAATATTGGATAAGACGAGCCTCGGTCATCAGAGCAGAGATGATCTTACATTTCAGATCTTAATATATTTCTTTCAAATTCTCTTCTCTCGTTGTCAATTGTTTTCCATTCTTTCTCTTCTTACACATCTGTTTCCTTTCATACATTTCTTTCCTATCACACCCCGAGTGATTCTTTTTTTTTTTCTTTTTTGCTACAATCTCGCAAATACACACATCCAATTCTATTTGTTTGTCAATCTATCTTCACACAAACACACACACACACACACACACACACACACACACAAAGATGTACACATAAATTTTGTAAACAGCAAGATTAGACGCTGTTCTGTGATTGGGTAAAATACAGGTGATCAATAAACACAGTGCCAAGATATATGTATGTGTGTATATA
>NC_068986.1:51898286-51901658 GCF_001194135.2 Octopus bimaculoides | reverse complement strand
CCGTTATGTAAACCTCCTCGAGAAATGTGAAGACGCAGGTTGGAAAGCAGAGCATTTTCCAATAGAAGTTGGATGTAGGGGGTTTGTAGGACACAGTGTGAGACGACCGCTGTTATCGTTAGGCCTAACTCATCGTAAGGTAAATACCACCATGACCGATATCCAAAATACAGTGGAGAAGGCTAGCCACTGGATTTGGTTAAAAAGAGACGACGAGTGATGGGTAGAGAAATATTGAGCTTTGTTTTTTAATAATCAGTTGATCTAGCAAGCGGGGTCTCATATCAGTGAGCATTGATGTCGTCGAGAGGTAGGCCCCGAAACGGCGCGTATTCTCTCTTGGTGACCCCATACACTTGATGGCTTCCGGTATGCGGAGTTTTCGACTGGTAGCACTTGCATGTGCGAGTTGTTTGCAAGACATATGTATGTATATATATATATATATAGATAGATAGATAGATAGATAGATAGATAGATAGATATTTCCGTACTATAATTTTACGCTCCTATTCAAGCACTTAGATACAACGATCGTTAGCGGGTATTTTGTCATTTCCATTCTCTACATTAAAATCTGAAATGTAAGATCTTCTCTACCTTGATGATTGAGGTTCGTCTTATCCAATGTTGTTTATATCCATTACGGCCACTTATTGCGATGAACCACATCTACCAGCATTATCATGGGTCTCCGAGCCCCCTTTACTTTTCTCTGTCGTTTGTACTCTGTGTAAGTTGGATCTATACTCTTTTACTTGTTTCAGTCATTTGACTGCGGCTATGCTGGAGCACTGTCTTTAGTCGAGAAAATCGATCCCAGGACTTATTCTTTGTAACTCTAGTACTTATTCTATCGGACACTTTTTACCGAACCGCTAAGTTACGGGGACGTAAACACACCAGCATCGGTTGTCAAGCGATGGTGGAAGGACAAACATAGGCACACAAACACACACACACACACACACACACAGACACACACACACACACACACACACACACACACACACACACACACACACACACACACACACACACACATATATATATATATATACATATATACGACGGGCTTCTTTCAGTTTCCGACTACCAAATCCACTCACAAGGCTTTGGTCGGCCCGAGGCTAAAGTAGAAGACACTTGCCCAAGGAGCTACGCAGTGGGACTGAACTCAGAACCATGTGGTTGGTAAGGAAGCTACTTACCACATATATTTATACTTAGAAATTCATCATCTGGAAGTCTCCACCTTTTGCTTTCTATAGTTTTGCGTTGGATGATATTCCGAGTTCTTTTACAGGGCTTAGAGGAACTGAAGGACCGCTGCAATAAGTGTGTGAATCTGAGAGGGGAATATGTTGAATAAAATCATAATTAATTTATCCTCCTGTATTTTCTTCTACCCAAACCTAGGAACTTTTCACCACCCTCTTGTATATATGTGTGTGTATGTTTGTCTGTGTTTGTCCCCTCAAACCCTGACAACTAGTGTTTACGTCATTGTGGCTAGGCTTCAAAAGAAAATACGTCCTGGGGTCGATTTGTTCGATTAAAACCCTTCAAGGCGGTGCCCCAGCATGGCCTCAGTCAAATGACTGAAACAAGAAAAGATAACAGGTAAAAGATAACAAGGTATTGGTCAATCCAGCAGGACAATACTAGAATATATTTGTCCAATGTACCGTATATCGCGCAGTAGGTTTGATCTCGAAACCACTCGGGTGCAAAGCGAGCTTTTTGAACGATTTCCAAATTGAACGTTTACAATTTATTGATTAATTATTATATTTTTATCTCTGAAAATTTTTATATGGCAAAAAAAATAAAAATAAATCGGAAGCACGTAATTAATTTGTTCCTTATTTCCGATAATAATAAAATCATACTTATAACTAAAACGAAACAAATAATATTTTGCGTGATGAAAATTTATAATTCCTGCATTATATATTTATTTGCTTGAAGAAATAAATATTATCGAATTGTCTTGTCCGTTTCTCTATTTTGATATAATTTTTGCACCTTTTTTTCTTTCTTTTCTGCACTTATTTCACCTTTTTCCTTTTCTCACAGTTTATTGTTCCTTTGTTCTCCTTTGGAAGAAGTTTGAATTCTTTTATGTAGCTGTCCACACATTCACGTACGATCACATTACATGCACACGCACACACACACACGCACACACGCGTACACACACACACACACACGCACACATATACACACACACGCACACGCACACGCGTATGCAGACAAATACACGCATACTCGCGCACACGCGCACAAGTTCATGCACATATATATGATATCGCTATGCTCATATATATAAATGTATGCAAAAATATGCATATATGTGTGTATGCTTGTGTGTGTGCGTGCGCGCGCGTGTGTGTACGTGTGTATGTATGTGTGTGTGTGCATGTATATATATATATATATATATATATATATTTACGAGTAAATATTGACTGCTTGTTTCTCTGGAATTGTTCAAATTATTGTTGACGCCTCGGATGAGAATATAATAAGATTCGAAAATCGATTAAAGTTGTTCATCATTTTTGGGAGTCTGCGGAGAAACAGCTAAATTAGCCTTGTTTATAAATGCACTATATAGGTTACATATATCATACCTTGATAGTGTGCAGACTGAGATGCCTGTTGCCCAGCCCCTGCTATTAAACAGAATGTTAACGATTACGGTATCCAAATTAGTAGCACCAGTTTTCTATAGCTACTTGGCTGCTGACTTCTCGAAGAGATTCGGTGTAGCACAGAATGAGACAGAACTGGCCATTTGAATAACAAGTACAGCTCATTTTTGCCTGTTGAGCAACGTGAAATAAGGTATCTTGCTCGAAGACACAACGGGCTGCTGGAAATCGAACTCACGACTTTAAAACAGAATATCTAACCACTAAGTCAGGCGCATTTATGTATGCATATATTGTTTTCCAATTTTGGTACAAGGCCGGCAATTTCGGGGGAGGGGGTAAGTCGATTACATCGACCCCAGTGTCCAACTGTACTTATTTTATCCACCCGAAAAAGGATGAAAAGCATAGTCAACTTCGGTGAAATTCGAACTCAGAACGTGCAGACGGACGAAATACCAATTTCTTTATTGCCCACAGGGGGCCAAACATAGAATGGTACAAAACAACTGATTGGGATCAGTAATGCGAATGGTTTACATAAATATGACTTTAAAAATCTTATAAAATATAAAAAATCGAATGATATTAACAGTACGTTAGACAACACAAACGAAGCGATGATCAGGCCACGCTCCGACCCCACAAGCCCCGATCTATCGCTGGCACCTTTTTTTTTCTTTTTTTTTCTGACTATTCACACGGTTCCTTGCAC
>NC_068986.1:51897739-51898037 GCF_001194135.2 Octopus bimaculoides | reverse complement strand
TGGGTCAATTTTTATAATTGACTCAGTCGACAGCTGTACTCTTCCTTCGCCGGACAACAGGTGTTCAGCATAAGCCCACATTTCAGATATCTCCGGACACTGAACAATAGCATGAGGGACGGTTTCCCTGTCTCCCCCGCATCTTGGACAGATCGCTGACTGACGCTTACCGTGTCTTGCAAGCTTATCCCAAACGGGCAAGGCACCTCTGTAGCATTGCCAGGTTAAGGACTTTTGGAAGTTGTCCAACGTTCTCAACCCGAATGTACGGTGAAACAGGCTGTCCAGTTGAATAAAT
>NC_068986.1:51889792-51893936 GCF_001194135.2 Octopus bimaculoides | reverse complement strand
CGGTACAATTTGATAGCTCTGGAAACTCCTCTTCAGAAGAATCCGAAACTTCTCCCAACAATAAATTTTCTATATTTTTTCCTCCGGTTGACTCCTCTTCGCCAGACGAAGATACATTATTCGGCATCTTGCCAGCAATTACTGTTTCCCACATAGGGGAAACACACGATAGTTTTCAAACGAAGACTATCACACAATAGTTATGACAAGAACACACAAAAACAGTTAATGGAAACTTGCACTTTCTGTACAGACGCACTCAAATAACTAGTAACAATCCAATCTCACGGAGTCGTTACACCGCTAAGCACCTCAACTGGTGTCACACAGACGAAATACCGCTAAGCATATTGCCCGGCGTGTTAACGACTCTGCCAGCTCTCCGCCTTAATATATACATATACTAGAATTCAATATGTATTGCATGTGACTGCCTCTGTGTCACAGTTCCGCGCTAATATTCAGTAATTTGGACATAACGATCTTCATCGAAATTTTGTTGTAGTTATTGAAGTGATTAAACAAAATGGTGGCCAGAGGTCGGCACAAGGCGTTCTTATTTATGTTCCATTGAGATATATAATATATCATAAAGAAATCAAAACTAATAATGAACGAAATAAGAAGGCTACTAACGACTTACAAATGCAGTTTAAAATTCTTATTATCTCTTTTCAGGTTGAGTGACAAATCACTGGTGACGTCATACGTCGTGTGTTACGATGACATCTTGATTTTTGCTCCAGGAGCAACGATCGTTGTATTCAAGTGCTTGTATAGAAATGTAAAATTATAGTACGGAATTAAGTACAGGCAGGCAATACACACACACACACACACACACACACACACACACACACATACATATATATATATATATATATATATATATAGATAGATAGATACATACATACATACATACATACATACATACATACATACATACATACATACACACACACACATGTATATATCTTGACATATCTGTACATATTGATCGCCTGTATTTTACTCACAATCACAGAACTGTTTACAAAATTTATGCGTACATCTGTGTGTGCGTGTATGTGTGTGTGTGTGTGCGCGCGTGTGTGTGTGCGCGCGTGTGTGTGTGTAGATCGACAAGCAAGTACATTCGGATGTGCGTATTTGCGAGATTGTAGTATTAAAAAGTCACTGTACTCGGGGCGTGACAGGAAAGAAATGCATGAAAGGAAGCAGTAATAAAAATATATGGTATGGCTGGAAGTGTGTAATAAGAAGAGAAAGAATGGATGACAATTGACAATGAGAGAAGACAATTAGAAAGAAATATATAAACACAGCGAGAGAAGAAGGAGGAGGAAGAGGAGGGAGAAGTGGGGTGGGTGGAAAAATTAAAGAACACAAATGTATTTGAGGAACAACAGAAAAAGTGTAAAAGAATACTAGATCAGTAGTGTTATATAGGTAGATATATAGGTAGATATATAGGTAGGTACATAAATACGTATACACACACACACGCACAAACATACACACACACAAACACACGCACCACACGCATACTCACACACAGACACACATATACTCACATATAGACAGATAGATTACATACGTACATATAGATATACGTGTGTATTTATATATGTGTGTGTATACACACACATACATACACATACACACACACACGTTCACATATATATATATATATATATATATATATATACATATATATAGCTAGAAAATGAAATGGAAAGAGCAGTTGACAAATCACGCGATTCTCGTACAAGAGAATTAAACTAATTTCCTGTTACATGATTTTTTCGCATTTCATATTTGTAATTTGGTTTTTAACAAAATACAAATCGTGCTGAGTCGGTTGTTACTAGAAAATTGGGTTGAATATCTAAATTATTTGTTGCCATCTCTCTTTGATCCAAGTTCAAATCCGTTTGCTTTGGACAACATTGTTTCTGAACACTGAAATATATGTCTGGCGGAGCATGCGCACTGCATTAATTTTCATCCTTTACGAATCTCCCGCATTTTAAATCTACTGCTTACTACCTACACTATTGCCCTTTGTATACAAGTATCATAAAATTGGATGCAGAATACATTTGTTATCAACATAGGTAAAAACGCTTGGATGTTTTTTTCACTTCGTCCTTGCTGTGATGATTCTGCTTTCAGGCAGCCACTTCCACTTTTAATAGGGAACATGGGTAACAAAAACTATCAATGTCTCCCGCTTCTGTTCACCTGTTATATGTCCATTTTATGATAGTCTGCTTGCAAACGCATACCATCTATTGTGCATCTACAGATAGTTTGGGTACGTTGTGTAGGATTTCAACTAAACACGTTTCTGAATTTCGAGCACGGCCTTTTATCTCAACTCAGTAGGATTCTGTATTCTATTCTGTTAACTAAAACTTCAGGCTTTGTTAAGTGTCCTTCGACACTTCTTGATTCGAAGTTGTGCCTCCAAAATCTATTATGTGTGACATTCGACTGTAATTATTATTCAACTTTTTATGTTTCGCTAAAGACTTTGAGCTGCAAGGTGTATTTAAAGCCTCTCCAACAGCCGACAGCAATAAGTTCAGCCACTAACCAACGAGAAAGACCATAAATGAAGATTATTTGACAATATTTTCTGCCAAGTTTTTTTTTTTATTTCTTCTCTTTCTCCATAAACCAACTTTCAGAATATACTTTAAGCTTACATACTTTGTAATCAAACTCTCTGTTAATAACATGATCAACATTAAAATTATTCTGTGCAAACATGGTTGGTGAAGCAATATTTAGACTCTGTGCAAACTCATGTCATGTTATTCCATACCTCACTACCATAACATGAAGTGGACAAGGTTTTGTATGAGGAGGGTGATCATTCTTCTTTTCTTCTTTTTGTCGATATTCAACGCATTTCTGCGAATACTGTAATCGATTGACTAATTCTAAAATTTACATCTACTCCAGTATCACTAGTTAGTTACAACACGGCTGATGTATGTGAAACATCGTATCAAATAAGCCTTCCAATAATCTATGCTATTATTTATCGTTATTTTATGCGTAAGTTTTAGGAATATATGTATCAGAAAAAGTTGTTATTCAAATGTTTCAGCCTGTGAACTATATTACATACAGCTTTAGTATACTGCATAACGTATCATCAGTTATGGTAACTCGCTGTCTGAAACATGATCTGACCAGCTATTAATAACATATTGACAAGTTAGCGGGTTCTGTTTAATTATATTATGGGAAGCGGGTTGTCGATGTGAAGTTGATATTGTAAACTTACTGATGTATAGTTGATTACATTTTGTTTAAATAGTTGCTATTTTCAGATTAGTATTCTCGCTTTCTCCTAGCCTACGACTTGCAATATTTTCTTTCGCTCTCTTTATCTATCTATCTATTTATCTACCTATCTATTTCTTTACACTGTTATTCACTTTTTTTTTCTTTTTTATTGTGTACACCTGATACTAATTTAATCACAGCAAAGCGAAAGATGGACGGTATCAACAAAATACGCCTTAGTCCCACAAAGACAGTGATTTCACAAGTAAAGACTATATCATGTTCTTTTTCGTCTTTGTATAAATACATATATCTAAGTACATATACACATACATACATATACAGATATATACACATACATGCGCATATATCTATACGTGTATATGTGTGTGTTTATATATATATATATATATATATATATATTATTAAACGAGAAATGGGGAGATTTAATAGATAAAATTAATTAATTAATTAACATTGCCTACAATTGTTTCAATTCACACTCAATACAGATTACAAAACATATATAATAAAATATGTTTGCATTTTGCAGATTTTGAGTGGAACATCATCAGGGTCAAAGGTCATTACAGAAGTTAAATGTTGACTGGCTGAAACATTCTAACAGACTAAGTAAATGAAAGTAAGTTTAGTTACTTGCTTAATAATATTTGATATTTATAACATATTTATTGAAGAGATATCGCTTCACAGTATAATATATTAAACCAGTGTAACTTGGATGGAACCATCCCTATAAGAGGTTTATATCCTCAAATTGACTGCGTGTATGTATGTGTATGTATGTATGTATGTGTATATATATATATATATATATATATAT
>NC_068986.1:51888287-51889751 GCF_001194135.2 Octopus bimaculoides | reverse complement strand
AATATAACAAAAAACCGTTACTCTGAGTTTCACGTTCCTGTTCATCGGACAGTTTTGTTAGAAATGGATGTCCGATGAACGGGAACGTGAAACTCAGAGTAACGGTTTTTTTTTGTTATATTTCTGCTGCTTTTAAATAAAGCATATTACTCTACCTCTGGTATTTGAGTACTCTTTTCTCCACCTTGTTGCACATTTCATGTGCTTACTCCGGTATATATATATATATATATATATATATATACTCACACAAACAAACAAGCAGTCAGAACCACACAGATACAAAGGTAAAACACAAGAGATCTACTCATGAAATTGCTGGCTGCAAATTATATATATATATATGATGGGGTGCAACAAACATTACAAACATAGACACAAAGGCACACACGTAGATATGTATGTATGTATGTATGTATACGACAAGCTTCTTTCAGTTTCCGTCTACCAAATCCACTCGCAAGGCTTTGGTCGGCCCCATGCTATAATAGAAGACATTTACTCAAGCTGTCACGTGGTGGGACTGAACCCTGAAACCATGTGGCTTTTTACCACGCAGGCAAGCCTGTGTGTGACACTGGGGCCACAAATTCATGAAAGAATACTTAATAGATGATAGCAAAGTTTATTTATTCATAAGAACTTTTTTGTTGTTGCCCAGGTAACGTAAAACGATTCTACTAATGTGCAAAAGAGAAGAACGGACGCATAATACTATTACGAAGTAACAAATAAGTTCAAAGTTAGAATTCGCAATGTACAAAAAGGAATGGGGCGTCTTTATCGCATTTGCCGCCTAATAAAAATAAGTTATAAATTTAAATAAAAGGAAGTCGACAATAATACGTAAACTATTCCCGCGACATACTTCTTTGCTACGCTTAGGTATGATCTTGTGATATATTTTTTGAAAGCTTCTCAGCTTAAATTAGAGACTATACGTCTATATAGGAACGTTAATTTTGAATGTTGCGAAACTGTCGTTCATTTTTATTGCTTTTATTTTTTTGTGGTTGTTGTTGATTATAAATAAAGGTCTTGGAAGATTTATCTGGAAATGATCATCCTATCGAAAGTGAAAAGCAGATACGTAATGTGTACTTGAAATACGTTTGTGCTTGATATGTCTGTTTGTGTGTATAGATTAGAGGGTATCAACCATCTAATCTGTTAATTTGGGTTTCCAGAGCATGCAGGTAAGCTGTCACTGCATGTCGCTATATCGTATACACGTGTGTGTGTGTGTGTGTGTGTGTGTGTGTGTGTGTGTGTGTGTGCGTACGTGTCTGTGCGTGCGCGTACGTGTCTGTGCGTGCGTGCATGTATGTATGTATGTATGTATGTACGTTTTCAGCACTGGCTGGATGGATGGATGGATTGTCTCATAATAATGCTTCAGAAGAGAGTGGTTTTAATGACAAAATACATTGCATGCAAACCACACACACACACACACACACACAC
>NC_068986.1:51886017-51887498 GCF_001194135.2 Octopus bimaculoides | reverse complement strand
GAATGTCTTTCCATTCTATTTTTTTTCTTTTTTTGTATTAAAAGCAGAACTGTGCAGTAGTTCTGTTTATTTTCTTAAGGATTTTTGCATTGTTCCTTATTAGTCTTTTATATTTTGTTTGGAACAATAAAGTTCATTCATGCTTCTGAAAACTTCTCGTTTTATCTTCTGCAAGAAGCGGTTGTTAGTGTCGTTTTACTATTACTATTTTCATTGCAGACCAAAAGGCACAACATCGATGATGTTGTGTCTGTTTCTGATTCATCGTCGCTGAATTTGAATTATCTTTGTCTATCAACGTCAAATACCTTTCAACCATCAGAGAATAGTTCACCCATACTGACTGGTCAGAATTTGTTGCTAAGTTGCACTATATCCGTGTTAAGTTTGGATTTTGCTATTAATATGGTTTCCACGACCTCTTGTCTTCAACTCATCTTTGATGTTACAAGGAATTTTGTAGGTCTCTCGCTCAACTTTGTTCTACACATAACAATCAAAGGGGTTGCAGTCTGGGGAGTAAGGTGGCCAGATGTTAGGGTGATGTGGTCGTAGAAAATTGTCTGGTAGCCATGACTGGGTTCTTCTGCTTGTGTGGCATGGTGTAGGGTCCTGTTACCAGAAATAGGATCGTCCAGCAGCCACCCTCTTGACCCAGGGCAGAACTACCTCTTCCAGGCACTTGATGTAAGCCTCTGTGTTGGGAAGATGAATGGAGGCATAACGTCGCCATCACTAGTGATCACTCCAAACACTATGATGTTGAGTGGATGTTTGATTTTGATGTTTGATGTTTTGGGAACACGGCAAGCCAACGATTGTTCCGAGCGCTTACAATCTGATCTTGGCAGAAATTTTTCTCGTCTGAGAAAAACCGAAGCATGTTCGGTTGAACGGGATGCTTGAGTTTGTTCAAAAGCTTCGTAGCACGGCTTTTCTTCTTCTCCTAGAGGGCTTAGGATAAAAACTGACCTTTTTCATCTTGTATGAGGAATAGCGAATGTCTTCATGCACTACCTGCCTGATACAAAACTGAAACACTCACATGAACCTGATTTACTTGGAGGTTTTGTTGTCAATCATGGCCTGGATCTCACCAACAAATTCAGTTCTTTTCTTCTGAACGATCAGAGTGAGTTTTCCAAACTGCCGTACTTTCGTAATCACCATTAGACTGGCCCATCTCTTTCCAAATCCTATCCACTGTCCCAAGATTGATGCCTAAAAGCTCTGAAATGTTCGTATTGGAGATTCCGGCGCGAATGCCAAGCAATACAGCATATTATTTCCAAATTTCTAGCAGAATAAATTGCGTCATACTGCTGTTTTTCTCACAGACGATGCCCAACTGACCCTACTATATTGTATAATCGACAAAATCTAAAACAAACAAAGCAGGAACTTAAGAATATAAAGTGGCGACAATTTACCCATCACACCTAATATACATATATATATATATATATATATATATATATATA
>NC_068986.1:51884527-51885208 GCF_001194135.2 Octopus bimaculoides | reverse complement strand
CATACCGCATCTCCTCCCTCCCAGCCTTCCACCGTCCCTACCACCCTCCTACTTCTATCCCATCCACCCCTTCTCCACTTCAGTCTGTTGTTACCATTCCTCCAGATCTTCTCCTCTCTGAGGTGGAACTCTTCCTCCTCAGTAGGAGTCTGCGCTTCACCCCCTCACTCCATCCAGCAACGAATTTCGGACTCGTGCCGACATCCACAGATTTGTGCGCCGTGTTAGGTTGTGTGCTCTTTTCCGCGACACTCCACCTGCATCCAGCCAGTCGATATTTTTGTGGGCGCCTGCCAACGCGCTGTCGACCGGTTTAACTTTACCAAACGTCCCCGACATCTGAATATCTCCCTGGTCGAACTCTCGGCCCTTCGATGTCTCCGACGCCGCACTGACCTCGTCATAAACCCAACCGACAAGGGTGAAGCCGTGGTGGTGTGACGCGCGGTCCTCTACAAAGCGGAAGCTCTCTGCCAACTTCAAGACGCCCAGGTACCAACAGACTGCGTCCTCCACTATCCATGACCTCATCTCCTTATCCCGTCTCCCCTACTGCCTCCAACCTCATTGTCCACTCACTCCTCCATTCCGTCATACCCGATACCACTACCCCAACTCCTCTACTATCCTTCTCGTTCCCTGATATGCTCCCCTCACCCTCACCAAACACCCCGTCCCTCC
>NC_068986.1:51883234-51883978 GCF_001194135.2 Octopus bimaculoides | reverse complement strand
CTTTCCTTCTGACCCCTCTAAAATTTTCTTCACTCTCGACATGCAGAGCCTTTACACAGTGATCCCTCACCACGAGGGTTTGCATGCACTCCAACATTTCCTTGAACTTCGACCCAACCCCCAACCCGACACATCCAGACACTCGTTCATCTAGCCGAAATTGTCCTCTCACTGAACTGCTTTTCGTTCGCTGGTGATTTTTACCAGCACCTTTCGGGAGTGGCCATGGGAACGAGAATGGGCCCCAACTATGCGAACCTGTTCGTTGGCTACGTTGAGGCCCAAATATTCTCAAGTTTCACTAGTCCCACTCCCGAACTATGCGGCCGTTATATTGACGACTGTATCGGTGCTACCTCACTCTCCCGCGATCATATAGATTCCTTCCTCTCTTTTGTCAAATCTTTCCATCCTGCCCTCCACTTCACCTGCACTATCTCTGACACCTATGTCTTCTTTCTTGACATTTTGGTCAGCATTCATCACTCCATTCTCACCACCTCCATCCACTACAAACACACAGCCTAACACTCATACCTCAACTTCTCCTCCTCCCACCCTAAACACACCAAGCTTTCTATCCCCTATTCCCAATTCCTCCGTCTACGCAGGCTCTGCAGTGACGACCATGACTTTGAGACTCAGTCTCAACTCGTGGCTCGCCACTTCATCCTACGTGGATATACCCTCACCACTATCCACAGAGCACGTCCGTGAACCGTGCATCTGATCTCTCCCCCAGCA
>NC_068986.1:51877586-51882154 GCF_001194135.2 Octopus bimaculoides | reverse complement strand
ACCACACGCCACCACACCACACGCCACCACACCACACCACACGCCACCACACCACATGCCACCACACCACACGCCACCACACCACACGCCACCACACCATGCACACCATACCACACAGCACCACATCACATCATACCACCACGCACACACTAGCACTGACTACTTTCCAGTCCCACACCATCATCCACACACCAACACATGCACACACGCACACGTCAAGGTCACCAGCCCTCTTCCACACGCACATACATGCTCTCTTATACACAAGCACGCGCACCTTCAATTTGGGATCATTACTACTTTATTATCTCCCCTTCTTTCTAGCTCTCCTGTGTGAACCCTCTGTCCGGCATTCGCCATGATAGATCGCTAGCCACTACACATTTTCTATTTTCTCTCCTTGTTTCTTTCTGTGTTCCTTTCTGTGGAAGAGCGTAGGTTCGAAACGTTAAAGACTTTTTCACTTCCCGAGCGTCAAACTAACACATCTGTTTCTTGTCTGCACCACCTGTCTTCGTCCTTTGTTTTGTTTTTTGTGAATTCTCCCCCTATATATATATATATATTATCAGATTTGTGTTACTAAAAGATTTACAGACGAAAAAAGGATTTGATCGTTCGTAATCATCAGTACTGCGCACAAATGCGACAACGAACTAATGCTTTCATAACCTAAATTTTAGTCAAAATCTTAGTACAAATATTTATCCCCCTTGTTATTTATTCACTGCTTTTTTTTTTTTTCAGTTGTTTACACGTAATTCCCTGTACCCTACACATACCCTACACATATTTTTTACCTTCTGCTAACGTTTCAAATTATTAGTATTGTTCAATAATAAAGTAAATTCTCTCGTGTCCGTGGGATTGAAGGGTTCCCGGATTACTGAGTTATCCGGATATCTGATTATTACATCTTAAATTATCATTTCATCCTACGAAGCTCATTAAAACTCTATATATATATACATCAGTAATAACACTAAAATTCTGAATATAGTCGAAATAAGAGAAATAAGAAAAAATAAAGATATCATTTAAATAGAGAAATTTTATTCATCTAATATAATTCAGGAACTGTAAATGCAGTAAAATATAATGTTGTACTGTATTTTGAGAAGCAATAATCCTTTTTAGATATAATAGAAACTTTCTTTCCTTTGGTGATAGAGGGAGTTTACAACATGTAGTTATGTAGAACACTTCTTGAAATCAGAATAACGGAAATGTGTTCAAAGTAGCTAAATCTACAGGTATTTATTCAATTGTCTTAGCTGCAGTGATTGTAAATGATTTGAAAACGTTATCGCTCTGTTGAATAAGCATAAAAGTAACTGAGAATTCTCCTACAGATCTCTTGCAGAATTCTCTTACAAATCTCGTTAAAAAGGTTACATCCTTATTTTACAGTTGCCTAAATCAGTATTAGTTTAAATAATTTTAAATGTTAATGACTTATAAGATATAACGCTTATTGTCTTCATGATTTATATATAATCAGTTAAATTGGTATGTACTTAATTAAATAGTATGTATTCATATAAAAAACATAAATCAGGGGAATGTTACAGACATTCTGATTTACGCTATGTTGTTCTATATAAAGGTATACTATATAATTAATTCTGTGGCCGACTAACCTATTATATGCAGATCAGGAAGACTAGTAACACTATCTACTGATAAGCAACTGATATGTATAGCAATTTAAATTACTAGTACACAGGATAGCCGATGAATAGTAGTACATTTTCCCTCATGAAAGGATAATCATCTCCAGTACAAGTTTGTAACAATATTTTCACTTACATTTTTGTTTCAGTAACACTTTGCTTACCAAGGAAGTCATCGGTGTCCCCACGCTAAATTCTTAATATTCCATGGTAGTCACCGGCGTCTACTAATGGTGATATTTTTATGGTGCTTCACATTGGTGTGGTTCAAACTACATCGTTTTAATTTTTGGTAATGTACAGAACAAATGTTTCTTTGTATTTCTCGGATGGTTTTCAACTTGAATCAAATAGACGCTGAAATAAATCCTAAGAAGTGTGCAAGTAACTGACATCTCTATCATTGGAAAGCTGCCCTCTTTAAAAATATTTTTGTGAAAAGGAGCCATTAAAGCTTATATAATATACTCTGAAATAATCTGTAGAAAACAAGTCACAAATAAATGAAAAAAATCCATAAACTGAGGTATAATCGACATTTTAGCAAGTTGTAATGCGTAGTGTTGCAAGACGGTGAGCTGGCAGAATCGTTAGCACGCTGGGCAAAGTTCTTAGCAGCATTTCGTCCGTCCTTATGTTTTGAGTTCAAATTCCGCCAAGGTCGACTTAGCTTTTTATCCTTTCGAAGTCGATAAAATAAGGAGCAATTGAGCACTGGGGTTGATGTAACTGACTTGGCCCCTTTCCCGATATTGTTGTCCTTGTGCCAAAAGTTGAAATCATTAAGTAGTATTACCGGTATCTCCCGCTGTATAGAACGAATATGATATTCATTCTGTATCGCGAGTACCGGGAGTGTCACCGGCGATAGTCATGCTGTAAAACGATGTGATTGGTTTATATAGTGAACTAAAGCATGACTTTTACCTTTTACTTGCTTCAGTCATCAGACTACAGCTATGCTGGGGCACCACATTGAAGGATTTAGTCGAACAAATAGATCTAAATGCTTATTTTCCAACCTGACACTTATTCTATCGATCTAGATGCCGAACTGCTATATTATGCGGGCGCAAACAAACCAGCACCGGTCGCCTAGCGGTTGTAGAGGACAAACACAATCACACACGCACACAACACACACACACACACACACGAACATCCAGGCATACATACACGCGTGCGCACACACACATACACACACACACACACACACAAACACATATACATGTTTCTTTCAGTTTCCGTCTACGACATCCACTCACAAGGCTTTCATTGAGCTGGTGCTTTAGTAGAAGACTAGAAGTTGCCCAAGATGCCAAACAGCCGGAATGAACCCGAAAGTATATGGTTGGAAAGCAAGCTTCTTACCACACAGCTAGCACCCAAAAAATCATAATTTATATCAAAATTATACCATTGGTGCAAGAAAACATATGGCAAAATGGGCTATTTACTTAAGAGAAAGATAGGATGTTTTCACATAATCTGCAATCTTCACTGCAAAAGCTTAGAGCATACGTGCTTCAGGTAATTATAATTTACGCAGTGTTCAACATAGATATATAGTATTTAAGAACGCCATTCTGCATTAATTTATACAAAAATATAACGTATACTTCGGGTTGTTTCATGATCTAGCAGTAACAGAATACGTTTCGCTGATGACGTCTACTAATATAGAAACAATGCCGGAATTGTTACTTTGCTATTAAGGAAAGACTCACTCCCCTTAGATTCTATGTTTAATTAATTTAAACTAATTAGAAGCCAGAGCTTGGACACCTTGGCTTATCTATATAATATGATTTCGATCGATTCCAGCAGAATAGAGATATAGTTGTTTGGTGCTAAACATGACGAATGAAAAATTACATTTCCTTGGATTGACTTATATTCATTTCAATTTATATCTGTATAGTAGTTGTTGTATTTGTTGTTGTTGTTGCTGTTGTTGCTGTTGATCTTCTTCTTCTTCTTCTTCTTTCCTCTTCTGCTTTTCGTTTCTTCCTCCGCCCCATTCTTCTCTCTCTCCACCTTCTTTTTTCTACTAATTCCCCTTCTTCTTCCCCCTTCATCATCATCGTCATCATTATCTTCTTCTACTTCTTCTTCTTTTTCTAATACTGCTACTACTACTACTACTACTACTACTACCACCACCATCATCACCACCACTACTACCGCTACTACTTTTTCTTCTTGTTATCACCCTTATTGTTATTTTCCCCCTTTGCTTTACATTTCCGTTTACTCCCGGTCTTACTAACTAACTCAGCTTCTTTCCTTTTTCGTCTTTCATCAAACAAATATACTTTGTCTTTAACGATGATTATCGATTCAACGAAAGTTGGCAATAAGTCTAGTAAACATTGCGTTTTGACTGATTAATCGTGACCTCGGGAATACTTAATACAAATAACCGTAATCTCTAAGTAAGTTTGCGTTTTGTTTACCAAAGATGGTTCGGCGGAAGTAAAATGTTCTATGTATCTGTCTATGTAGCTAAATTGAGCGCAAATATTCCCTATTACAGGCTTCAACATACATAACCCACCCATATACACAACACATATATACAACACAGACATACACACACACACACACACACACACACAAACGAACACATAGGCATACACATACACACAGCGAGCATATATGCATGTACTCTTACAATAGAAAGATAAATAGAGAGTGACAGAGAAATAGATAGACAAACACAAATATATGTATGTATATATATATATATATTTTTTCATATATATGCGCACATACAATATATATTTATACATACATATATATACATATATATATATATATATGTGTGTGTGTGTGTGTGTATGTGTGTGTGTGTGTGTGTGTGTGTGTGTACACATACCTACATATTAATATATA
>NC_068986.1:51874036-51876978 GCF_001194135.2 Octopus bimaculoides | reverse complement strand
ATATATATATATATATATATATATATATGTGTGTGTGTGTGTGTGTGTGTGTGTGTGTGTATTTTGTTTCGAATTTGTGTGAATGTGTATAGAAAAATATATCAGTTGAATAAAGTTAAAACGTGGTCTGGTTTTCACGTTTTTTATTATAGTATTTTAACATGAAAAATGTTTTTGTGATGCTCGTAAAGTTATATTAGCGCTTTCATACATAATGTAATCATCAGATTTCAAATGTGCTTAACTGACAATTGAGTTCTTGACAATTTTAGTTCCTCTTAGAACGCTCCCACAAGTTGCTTTTTTAGAATACGGTTTTAACCTATCTAGATACATCTCAAACATCACGGTTTGCTAGGCATACCGATATTCTGTAATTTGGGATATTTTTTAATCCACATCATTAAATGGTTGTTATATTAATGCTGTTTTATTAATGGCTTATTTTTTTTATATCTAGCACAATGTCTTTCTCCATTTCAAACCTAAAGATAAAAATAAAGCAACCCTACAAAACACAACTGATCTTTACACACAGACGCTCAGAATAACAACAATCAAATAATGAAAGCTGGGTGTACAACAAACATCAGCGATCTGACTGTCGCCTGTACTCTTGACAAGACATGCCAGTTAGTCTTCTACACCTACCAGGCTCGTTCGTATTAGCCCAAGTTGATGGATAATTTTTCGTTCCTTTAAGAATATTGTAGAACGGAAACTTTTCATGGATTGGAATTTAAACCCTAATCTCTATAGAAATTTATTGTTTCAAGAAAACATTGAGTTTGAAATACTTTTAATTTTTACGATTATAGGTAACAACTCGGGCTGTAACTTCTGAGCCCGATTCATGTGCGTGTGAATGATGTCGAGAGAACGTCTACGACGAATGATATTTTTTGACACAGGGCACCTCTAAGACGATTGCCAGATGCTGAACAGAAATATATGAACTGCGACCAGGTTCAATAAAATGAGCCCGAGTTATTGGCTGCAATTACATACTTGAAGTCAGTGTTGGCAGAAATAAAATCAGCTTGCAAATACAGGCTCACTTTACTAAATTTATACTCGGGCTATGCCCTAAGATCCCGGGTTCCGGAATCGCCTCTGGTATGTGTATATATGTATGTATGTCATTATTCAATTTCATTCAAGATTTCCTGCCAATAGAGAAAGAACCGGTTTCTAACCTAGATCCAAGGCTCCTTCATTGGAATTTCAACATCAACAACAGGGTATTTTTATTTGTATGTATGTATGTATGTATGTATGTATGTGAGATTTGTATGTTTTATATATATATTTTCATGCTTATAGTTGCATATCTAGATATGCTCATATATATATAAATGATAAACTTCTGGAAAGTTTTACAGATTCTTACAGTTCCAGTGATGGATTGGATCTGAAGTCTTCGAATTAGCTTTCTGGTTTTGAAAAGCCTAATTTCTCGAGATTGGTATTTAGGCAGCGTATTACATATCCCAGGGCCCCAATAATTACAGGTATAAACCTGAACTTGTAATCTGGATAGAGTAACTGCAGATTTTCAATAGTTCAGCATAGGTGTTCTCTTTTTCACTGATCTTCAGCTTTATGTTAACATTTGCTGGACAGCTAATTTCCACAAATGTGCACAGTTTCTCTTCTCCATCCCAAATCATTATATCAGGTCTGTTGTGCTTACATTTTATTGAGGTCTTCACTGGGACATTCCACTAGTATTCCTTTTTATTATGAGTGGCTATGGCTTCCACCATATTGTGAGTTCTTATTTCTTTGTCCTTGGGATTATCCTTCTAACGGATTTCATCATAGAGTGTCTAGCTACAACGTCATGTCTCATCGGTAGATAATACCGCGATGACATTTTTGGACTACTTATGACGTGGGTGATATCTTCAGTGTGAACTTCACAAAGTCTGCATCGGTTGTCACACTTTACGGCTTTACCTGCATCTCTATCCTTTTTGTGCATCAGGTACTTGGTTGATATTTCCTGTTCCTAGATTACAAACAGATACCCTTCAAAGCGAGAGGTAGTAATCCGGCCATTGATCCATGATAAACTGCTTTGATGATCGATGTTACTATTATCAAGGAGCCTTCTAAGTAACATCCATGCATAGTCTTCTGCTCATATAGGCTCATCCTTTCATCTGATGATACGTTGCAGTAGAGTTGTGCGATCTCTTTGGACATGTATTCTAGGTTATCAGACAAAGAGTGTTGCTGAAGGAGCTACCTTCCAAGTCTTATGATGTTATCAGCCTCATGTATGCAAACTTGGTCAAGAGATTCACTTCGATACTTGGTGGTTAAATGATGTTGCTGAAGGGATATAATGTTGCTGAAGGGATATAATGCGATATTCAAAGGAATTTTAGATCGATGTTAAGCCTCTTCCGCCTTATTTTCGTTTAAGGGAGAGGCGGTCTACATCGCTGTTTATATGGAAATTATGAATGCTTGTTAGTATTTTTCGGGTTTTCACATCAATAGCTCGGATCTCATCGAGCGTCCAATCAAGCAGCCCAAATGTTGGTATGAGACTGCAAACACATTGTGAGCCACTGTTTTATTGACTGCAGAGAGTTCTGAGGTTTAAATGTTCTTTATTCGTCTGTAATATTCTAAAGCGACACGTGTTTTGTAACAGGTGCCACTGTAAGATATATTTTCATCCACCCTAGATATATGTAACATTCCTCGTCAGATACAGGAGAAGCAATCAAATCATTAATGGAGATGTTACTAGTTTGGTTTATAGTTTTCCCTTTTTTCGCAACCATATAACATTTGTTCTGACCAAACTTCAACCCTCCATCCTTTGAGAATGTTGTAACTAGGTCAAGGCTATGTATGTATGTATGTATGTATGTATGTATGTAGGTATGTATGCGTAAGTATATATATATATATATATATATATATAT
>NC_068986.1:51872730-51873703 GCF_001194135.2 Octopus bimaculoides | reverse complement strand
TATATATATATATATATATATTTAAATGTATGTGTATGTATACTTATATACTCATATTTGAGTATGCACAGATAGATAAATGGTTCGATGGAGTGATATGAATTAACATCTGCATTGCTCAGAGTTCTACGGGCGGAGAAACTCGCCTGATCGTTCAGATGCTGCTTATATAAGTGATGAGGATTCCACAAATTTTGAAAAAAGCCAACCGTTATTGGATGAGTGATAAGATACATTACCAATTAGTTCCTGACGCGTGAAGAAGCCTGCAGTCAGACTCCTACTTACTGGCTAGCAGTTGTTTAAGCGTTTGCTGTAGAGTACATTGTTCAACGTCTATGGTGCCTACTCAGTCACTAATAATTCTTTTTTGTTTATTACAAATTCATGTAGGCTCGCGGTAAAGTCTCAATGTACTTATAACTACGTATAGCTAAATGCAATAAGCTCAATTTATTGTTGTATGTGAGCGTTCACTATGTTTGATACAGCTATTTCAATATGTATGTGGGTATGTGTGTGTGTATATATATAAATTAAATGTATGTATATGTGTGTGTATATACACATATGTGCATACATACATACATATTCCTGTCTCAACACATGTGCCAATACAACCCAGTAGTTTTCCCGCTGCCTTGTTGAAGATTTATGCAGATAAACTTCATTCCCTTTACTGGGTCGGATACGGACAGTGTTCGTTTTTAGTAAGGTGAGAATTCTGTTTATTTGGATATGTTTTTCCTAAACAATACTATGCTGATGAGCGGAGTCTAAATTCATTTTAGTAATCGCGAAATCGGTCGATACATAGTTGAGTTATTTAAAAGAAAGTTGGTCTTCTTCTGCTGGTTGTTTTTCCTCGCATTCAGTACTAAGTGTGTTTATTTTGGGAAGTACAGTGTGTGGCATTATTATGTAGTAATGCCCCTTATATAAATACATACATATATATATATATTCATATATA
>NC_068986.1:51870427-51872441 GCF_001194135.2 Octopus bimaculoides | reverse complement strand
GTAACAAACTGAGGAAAAGAAATCATTCAAAGGGGTGTGTGAAGCATCCAATTCACTGGTACTTCAGTTGGATACCATATAAATATTGGTATAATTCAATAATTAAGATAAATTAAATATAGAAATATTCTATTGACATTCAATAATTTATTTATATCACGATATTACATTAAATACTATGAATATAATATATAGCATAACATAATATTATAGAAATAATTATAAAAACCGTAAAAGTCCAACAAATTGTTTCGACTTATATATAAATCACTTCAGGGTCAATCGGTTCAGAAAGACGAAATCCCGTCTGGAAAGGACGCCTGGCGTGCTGACGACTCTGCCAGCTCGCCGCCTTAATAATAATCCTTTCTAATATAGGTACAAGGCCTGAAATCCGTGTGAAAGAGACTAGTCGATTACGTCGACTCCAGTGCCACATTTGTACTTAATTTATCCACCCCGAAAGGATGAAAAGCACAGTCGACCTCGGTGGAGTTTGAACTCAGAACGTGAAGACGGACAAAATACTGCTAAGCATTTTGCCCGGCGTGCTAACGATTCTGCCAGCTCACCGCCTTAATAATAATAATAATAATAATAATAATAATAATAATAATAATAATAATAATAATAATAATAATAATAATAATAATAATGATGATGAATGATCATGACTAGTCTCTCTTTCGGTCATTGGTCCGCTTGATTAGATGTGACCTGGAGTTAAACAGAAATAATAACTTAACTCTTAATACGTTTGTTTTAAAGTTTTGTGGACTTTCTAATCTAATTTCACTTCTCTCGTAAAGTTGTTAATCAATATTTCGCTCATAAAGGAATATGAAGTGTTGCTCTATAAACGAATGTGACCCCAATTTTAAATTATATATTTGCTCCAGCATTAAAACGAGGGAAAAAAGATTTTACATGTTTTACGATTCAGAAATCGGATATTTTTTTTTTTTTTTTTAACATAATTTTGTAATCTAAAATCATTCACAATTCTACGAAAATTCTACTGAATTGATTTTTCTAAATATCAAAATAATTTTAGAAACAGCAACAACAAATACACAAGCCAGTAAGAATATTATAAACAAGCCTTTATCACAAATTACAAAATGGCAGCCATGTTTTTTTCTTCGTGATATTTATTTATTTTCCTTTTGAGGAAAGTGACAAAAATCAACAAGAAAAAGCTATACGTTAACTGAAGTAAATAAACAAATTTCACATCTTCAAAATCAAGTGTTCTGTTAGTTAAGATAAGAAGTTTTCCGCAAATATTTAATTGAAATTTAGAAGAAAAGGAAAAGATATTGGAAAGAACAGAAGAAGAAGAAGAAGAAGAAGAAGAAGAAGAAGAAGAAGAAGAAGAAGAAGAAGAAGAAGAAGAAGAAGAAGAAGAAGAAGAAGAAGAAGAAGAAGAAGAAGAAGAAGCTAATATAAGTGAAGATAGTTGCTCCACCCACAACTTGAATAATATGAAGCAAAACAGAAACTAAGACGAGCTTACAAGATTCTAAAACAACTCTTCAAATTCTGAATAAAATTCAATAACAAAACAAAACTGGTAATTTATAAACATTACTTATAGAAGAGACTTTCCTTAAAATGCTTCCAATTATCTATAAAAATTAAGTCACACACAAACACAGATACACACATACATAAATGTAAACACACACAAACGCATACACATACATATACATAAACAGATGCAAATACATACACACACACAAGCACACACAAATACTCCGTATTATACAAACGTATTTGTGTATGCGCATGTGAACATATCTGTACTCTTACACAAGACACATGATCAGGTGTGTATGCATGCCTATAAGCATATGCATGCATATGTTCGTGCATTCAGGCATACATGCAAACGTACCTACCTCCCTACCTACCTACATACATACATACATACATACATGTATGCATGCATACATACATACAAGCGTACATGCACAAGTTCATATATATATATATATATATATATATATATATA
>NC_068986.1:51866337-51870229 GCF_001194135.2 Octopus bimaculoides | reverse complement strand
GCGGACGGATGGATACATATATACTTGCAAAACAACCGAAATAATTAAGAAATACATACTATACAAAATGCAACCGGTAACTGAAACAGTACAAAGATGCAATATTTTTTTCTAAAGTTCAGCATGTAACTCTTCGTTGTTTGTTTCCTCGTTAGGACCCAACATCGTTTCTTCTTTCTTTCTTTTTTTTTCTTTTTTTTTTTTTTTGGTGGTGGGAGACTCGAGTACTTGAGTAAGAAGGACAACGAGCAGACTATCATGTAAATTTAAAAAGCTTGAATTTCTGAGTAAAAACAGAAAGAAACCGTCTAGCACATATTCTGCAATTTTAATAAAGTGGGGCGATGAAAATATGCAAAACGTTTCTAAAATTCTTATAATTAGTTATTGTTATCGTTTCTTAATTGGAAATCAGTCCCTACTTATGCAGAAAGTTCATAAAATTTAAATACAAAGAAATATATACATAAGATTCAGCTTGTCTGAAAGGAATGTGTATATTATGCATAGAGATAAAACACCAGCTGAATATACGCACATGCCTTGAGGTATCTGATAAGAAAGAACATGAAGAGCGAGTACATTGATCTGCAACGAAAGTAAAGAGACTGGTGATTGTTATTAACGAACAATATTAAACATAACTGAGGGAGTAAAAGAAAATTTCTTTAATTCACTAAACGCGAGATAATACAAATATTGGGCAAAAAAATATATTTCAAAGTCCTGCTTCTATGAAGATAAAGAAAATTGCAAAGCATCCCAGTGGCATATACAATCATTTGAGGTTTGTTCGCTCAGAGATAACGTATGACGTACAATTTATAATGTAATTTTTATTTTAATTATCAATGCAAAAGACCATTTCAAATAATTTTCTGTAGCAGTGCGGTGGAGAAATAGAAGTTACAGAACACCAGAAAAAATCCCTTGTAGTATTCAATTCTCTGTTGTTATCTTCTTAGTTCAAGTATTAAAATGTCTGCATAGCTTTTACTCTCCCTAGTACAGATAAATAACGTACTAGTATAATGAGATTTCTTAATTTCGTGATCTTTATCCTAAAACAAGAAATCATTTTACTTTTATGTTACCGATCAGTGTAAGTGCATTCCACTAGAAGCTGCTGACGACTTGGTGTAGTGAATATCAGCATCGCAATATACTGCTCCCAGACCTATAGTTCTTTTAGATCAAGCAATGACTTTTGACATGAGTACAAAACCACAAACACATATAAGTTGATTAGATCGGTGCCTGTATTTGTCTGATTTAGCTTGTCAACCCCCAGAAGGATGGAAAACAGAGTCAATTTTTGCAGGATTTTAACTCAGACGCAAATGTGCAAGTCTAAACACCACAACACATTTGATACAGAGTTCTACCGCTTCAGCAATTCATTTGCTACCTCCAGTTATTTGTGATTTAGCAAATGGCTGAATGTATTTAGCGCAGTCGTTCCGCCATCTTTGTTTAAATCATACCTGGCGTCGACTTTATATATCATCCTTTCATAACGATTGAATATGAATTTGTTATAAGCAGGTACATGCATAGAATATTTTAAAGGTAGATGAGAATAACATACTTGCTATAACTTAATATGAAGACAAGTAGTATGCATGACCTTTGGAGGCTCTCTGAGAGTGATGACGTCAGAGATCGATATGATTAATGTTAAGCTTGGGTGTGTATAATTCAACTTCTGCAGGGAAAATTTGGGTAGGAAGGAGAAGCAACGATTTGTGAATTTGTTGCATTTGAGAAATACAACTAAGTCTTCTCTAGAAGATTATATCTTCCTTGGCAATAGTTTTTCTCCACGAGTCGATAAATTAGATTCCAGTGCTGTAAATATGATGTTCGCATCATGTTTATTGCTAATAGTATTCAAACTTAAGAACAATTACCTCATTTAAATCTCATTCAATTTCGTTATTGATTTTCTGAAAGCTTTGAGTGCTTTCAATCGGAAATTGTGTCTAACTTTGTTTAGAGGCTAGAGTACGCATGTTTGTTGCTCTAAAATTAGAACGTTATCTACTGAGATTCTGTAAGTATTAGACAGACAAACTAGACTACGTAGACATCAGGTAGTGTCATAGTGACATGTGAATGTGAAGGCCATGTTAATAACCTTTTTTACATAATATTTAAACCCATAAACTTATGTTTTGCTTATGCTTCATATATTGTGTATAAGAATTTCGGAGTTGTAATTGTTTGGTAATGGATTTGGTTAGACATCTCACAATTGGCCACCTATGAGACTATTAAAGTAGCGATATGATACAAACCTGGAGAAGATAATGTGCATATTCGCCAATGATTGTAATGTGCTAGGAAGTGAGATTTTACCAAACAGGTAGATAATAATATTTTGGCTGAAGTTTAGGATATCTGTGTGTAGTAGAAGCACTTTCTAGACGGTCGAATAATAATCGATTGTAGATCTTAACTGGCGGCTGAATCTATGTCACGTTTTTAGCTTCTTGCGAACTTTAGATTGTTACCCCTATGTTCACACAAATCTCTGTTGTTAGGAGAGCCCAAATGTCTCAGGAGAAATATTTCCCAAAGGAGAATTCATGTAGAAAATCTGTTGAAATAAACATCAATCTGTTAAATTAAAAATATGAAGAATTAATTTGAGTAACAAAGAGAAATCAGAAAAATATTTACGATGTAAAATTCATAACTGCCACAGCAAAACAGCAATAATAATAAGAAGAAGAAGAAGAATCCCTTCTATTCTGAAATTTGTGGGGAGGGGGCTAGTCGATTACATCGATCCCCAGTGTTCCACTGGTACTTAATTTATCGACCCCGAAAGGATGAAAGCCAAAGTAGATCCCGGCTGAATTTGAACTCAGGACATAAAGACGGACGAAATGTTGCTGAACATTTTGCTTAGTGTGCTAACGATCCTACCAGCTCGCCACCTTATATGATAATAATAATAATAATAATAATGAATGCCCTGATGCAGTACCAGGCAGTGGCTTTCATGGCTTCTGATCTTAACTGATTGGAAGCATTATCTTGTACATGTTTTGTCTTGGTATAGAAAGATGGGCTACAGCAAATGTTCTGGTCAATACCACAGATTGGCTTGTCAGTTGTCTGACCTTAACCAGATGAGCAAGTTCCTTAGTGGCTGATTATTTGTGCAGCTCTGATCATGGGCAGCAGGAGTAGTGGGGAGCACCATAGCCATGTGTTGGGGTTTGAATAAGTCACCTCTGGAAACATGGATGTTTCATTCATCCTCCCTAAACAAGCCTTATTCAGAGATCTTTTGAGCAGGATGGGCTACTGGGCTCCACATGCAAGTTTATGCGCTGTTTATCTTGATATCAGATCACCATGTCGCGCGCATATGGTTGTAATGCATGTGCCTGGTGTACCCATATCAGACGGGTAGTCATGATGGGTATATTGGGTTTCGTATATTTGTTCCCCTGTGTCACTTTGATGGCATGCATTGCTCTCTCACTCAATAATAATAATAATAATAATAATAAGAGACTGAAAGATTTTTAATTGCTGTACAAGACCAAAGCCTCCCAACCAGAAATTACCAAAAACATATAATGAAAAGAAACATAAGTAACTGTAGAATATGTAGAGATGGACAACAAACAATAAATCATATTATCTTTGGCTGCCCAGTCCTGGCTAAGAAGGAATATATTCACAGACACGACAGAGCTGGGACCTATATACACTGGAAGCTATGCCAACACTATGGAATAACAACAGAAAAAAGATGGTATAAACACACGCCAGAAAAGGTCACGGAAAACGAGAAAGCAACCATACTCTGGGATATGCCAATACACACAGATAGAGAAATTAAGGCAAATAGACCAGATATAGTTGTCAAAGATCA
>NC_068986.1:51865072-51866327 GCF_001194135.2 Octopus bimaculoides | reverse complement strand
ACAAAGACCTGGAAATAGAGGTAACTCGAATGTGGAATCTAAAAACAGAAACAATTCCTATCATAGTAGTTGCCTTAGGTATAATAAAAAAAAATTCAGACAAATACATAACAAAAACACCCAGGACTTACAAATATATATAACATACAGAAAATTGCACTACTGGGCACTGCACACATCCTACGCAAAACACTTTCAATACAGTAACCATAAGAGCATCACAGCAAACCACAGCACATACCCAAGGCACACAGAGCTGCGCTCTGTAGTGAAGTGAAAGCACGTTATAAAAATAAAACTACTGAACAATAATAATAATAATAATAATAATATGTAGTAAACGAAAGGAATAGATTTCGCAAAACATCACTACACGCGTTTCAATAGCATGATAATTTATTACGAATGTAATATGTTACATAACATATTACATAATACTACACAACAATGTGGATTTACTCCATGTTATGTAATATTTTGAGTAATGTACTTTGTACATTATTTACATTTGACGGATATTTGTCCTCATCTTGTTTGCTGTTAACACAACGTTTCGGCTGATATATCTTCCAGCCTTCATCAGGTGTCTTGGGGAAATTTCGAACCTGGGTTCTCATTCCTAAGGTATTTTTCGATGTTATTATTATTATTATTCAGGTCACTGCCTGGAATCGAACTCGGAATCTTGAGATTAATAACCCGCACTCTGAACCACTACGCCATATGCCCGTAAATAATGTAAATATGTACATAATTCCTCATCTCATCATTGTTTGTTTTTAGCCGCAGGTCCGAATCGGATCGAATACAATTTTGGTCAACAGTTTTCCTATCGTGATCACCTCATCGTATGTTTTCGTGTTTAGACAATGTCTCTAGGTTTACATTACCCGACGTGCATTTCCTTTTATTAAAGTCGGTACAGTGTGAATATACTTTGTATTGGTAATAAATAACCAGACTAATTAAATGAGTGTACTGATATTTTGCTCAATCTATTCCTTTTGTTTACCAATTGATACTCAGTATAATATGTACCTTTTACACTTTTGAAATATACATGGATTTGCTGAACACTCTGGACCAGTAAACATGGACTGGGTTACTGACGAGTTCAGTGACATGGAATACTTTATTTCAGGCTGATCTATTAGCCAAAGATACGTGAAGGTGGTTTCAAGTTGATTTGCCAAGATCTATTTCATCCTTTTTGCAGAGTGAATGTGTGTGTGTGTGTGTGTGTGTGTGTGTGTGT
>NC_068986.1:51862604-51864839 GCF_001194135.2 Octopus bimaculoides | reverse complement strand
GTGTGTGATTTCATTGCAGCTGCATTTGTTAATAATTAGAAACGGGAAAAACTTCCTGGCACTTTGTAATATTAGAATAGAAATTAAAGCGAATGGAATTACAACAACTTATGAGTGCTTTTAAAGTGCTAAATAAACTCTTATACGCTACAATTGTGTCAATTGCAACACACGGTCTTAGATTGAAACAAATGCAACACTGAAGTGTGTGTGTGTGTGTGCGTGTGTGTGTGTGTGTGAGTGAGTGAGTGAGTGAGTGAGTGAGTGAGTGAGTGAGTGAGTGAGTGAGTGTGTGTGTGTGTGTGTGCGCGCGCGCTCTGTAGTAAACACGTGAAAGCAGTGTTGTGAATTAGATAAACGCTTAGATTTGTTCAAATATGTTTGGGATATGTTTGATCTTTAATAAAGTGCTATTTTCACTGTAATTTGCCATGGGGAAAATTCTCGCTTTAGGCTGTAGGTGTCATAACACCGACAGGAATCTCACACCGCTCTTTGATAGAACAATGAATACATTTCAAGCTGTTTGGCGTCAATATCGTGACACGCTAGAAAGACAACTCTGAACTGATTCTGGAAGTCAAGATTTCCTTATAGAAAATCAGTGTAAATTGTAAACAAATAACGTGAGACACCGGCAAGGCTAGAATTGAATACGTTGCACGCACGTAAAAGCAGTGTTGCGAATTAAACAAACATTTGATGAACTCAAATACGTTTGGGACATATTTACCTGCAAAAATGCCACTTTCAATGCAATTTACCCATTTATACGCATATACTCAAGCACATATAGCATAACGTAACGGACACTTTATGAACAACAGAGAAGGGACTGAGTGTTGTTAGTAATTAACCTGTAACAGTCTTCTTGTTTCTGTTCAATTCATTGATTTGTACTTTCTATTGGTACTACTTTTCCATTAGTTCTGTCTTTACAGTAATGCCACTTTTGCTATTAGTACCAACGGTCTATTTAATTTTTAAGTACGATTTCAGAGTCGTGAGTCACTAAAAAATCTAAAAAGTAAAAAGTGCAGTCTTCATTAGGAATATTTCACTTGCCCACCTCTATACAAACGGTAGTGAAAGAATACGTGTAAATATGGGTATTGTGTTGTCGACGTTAATTTAGTCGTGTTATCCTCACTATTTCTCAAAAATCGAACAAAAATTATCGATCGATGTTTTGGTAAGATATAGTCTGGAAAAAACGATACAAAGAGGAGAATTGCCAAATTTGCATTCTGGGAAGAAATTTCATACACATACATTTAAACGTGTGTATGTGTGGTCGTGTGTATTAGATATTTATTTACCTTGTTTTAGTTATATATCTTTTGTTGTAATTGATGTAGCAGTTAATTTAGTGTAATTTCAAAACAATGATAAAGGAAATAATCTAGAGACGGTCAAATGTATTCGGATAATGCTTGTTTTTCAGGTGAATTGTGGGTGGAAGCACTTAATTATAAGTCACTTCAGTTTTTTTTTTTGCTTGTTTTTTTGTTTTTAACCGCAGGTTCAAATCGGATTGAATACAATTTTGGTCAACAGTTTTCCTATCGTGATCATCTCATCGTATGTTTTCATGCTTAGACAATGTCTCTAGGTTTACATTACCCGATGTGTAAAGTTGATACAGTGTGTTTTGGAATGAGATTAAGTCACTATTTCTGGTAGATAAAGTGATCATACATATAGTCACTCTCGTAAGTTTGTCGTTTCTCTTGATCTTGTTATTACTTTAAATACCCCACCAGATCAACGCTCTTTGCAAAAACAGAGTAAAATAAAGAATAAAATGTTTTGAATGACACAACAATGCACTATAATACAAACAATGGACTATAATAACTGTTGTAATTTAATCATCCATAGTCTGATATATTTAGGAATAAAAATTCCTTCTTCAGATATCCCGAGGAATTGATGGAATCGCTGCTATAATCGGTTTTCCAACGGCTTTTCTGCTTCTTTTTTTTCGGAAACGTCTCAGCAGTGGTCTCACGAAGCTCCTTCCGGAATTCCTCAGGAGAAGTGCGTGAGGTCAGCCATGTCTCAATCTTGTGTGCTAGCACATCCATAGCGCTACTTCTAAGTTATGTGTTCTACGTGTAGCTTCTTTTTTCCCTTCTTTCTTCTCTTTTTTTTTTTTTTTGTCATAAACAATACATGAACATATTATCAGAAATGAACCTACACGCACCCAGCAGATGAAGCTGAATAACATAT
>NC_068986.1:51860253-51862416 GCF_001194135.2 Octopus bimaculoides | reverse complement strand
TGTGTGTGTGTGTGTGTGTGTGTGTGTGCGTGCGTGCGTGCATGTATGTATGTATGATATCGATAACAAATTTAACATAGTTCTTAGTTTGAAAGCAAATTTTATAATTCCAATTTCGTTGTTGTTGAAATGATTAAAATAAGGAATGTTAAGATATTGCAGATGTGTGTTGGTGCGATCTTCAGTTGACAAATATCCAGGAAGAAATCCTCTGAGTATTCACAGAAACATCCTTATTATTTGTTTTGTCAACTTTTTCCTTTTACTTATTTTCATCTTTTTTTTTTTAATTTTTGATCATCATTTTCTTCAATATCATCCATCATTATCATCTTAAAAGTTGTTATCATTACAAAACACATGCACACCTTAAAATCAATACCGTGTGAGACCAAATCCGAATACACTAGCAAGTAGATCACCTGCGGAGCAGATGTTTGCGAGGAAAGTAAGATCAGTCTTTGATAAATTGCTACTAGGCAAGAAGAGAAAAAGTGCCAGCGAAAACATAGCAAGATTATTTAAAACTGGTGAAAAGGTGTTTATGTGGGCATTTAAGAATGAAAAACAGAGTTGGGAAGACGGCGTATTTACAAACGAATAGGGAAAATGCTGTACAGGGTAAAAAAGTAGAAAGGCGTATATAAGAGACACCTGAACCAACAGAAAAAAAAATATACGTGGAGAGCGAACCCAAGAGATTGAAGGAACCGATGGAATGGTTATACAATGCATTCCAAGTACCGATGCCACTACAAGTAATTGAACCCAGGTGTACAAGTGAAAGGAAAATAAAACGTACTGAGTTCTTGAAAGTAGATGTCAAGCAGAACAAATGTCAAATGTGTAACTAATGCTTGAAAAAAACTTTAAAAAAGGAGGTGTTGTGATGAAAAAATTATTGTAATTAAACATTTCCAAAGAAAAACTTAAAAGGCGAGATGTTATAAGGATAATACGAACAATGGTACATCCTTCTCATGTGACAAGTTGAATGAATTAATCACTATAAATAGGCGAGTACGAGATAGTACATAGTAGGCGATCAGAGATAGTCGTGTCTTTACTGGTTTCCAAAACAAAAATTAATTTCATTCTAGAAGTTCTGTGGAAGATATAAAGTGGTTCACATGTAGTCATTTCTGAGTGCAGTGCATCTTGTGTCAGAAACAGCTGTAAGTTAATGAAGTTTATTGCGTAACCACCTGTTATTTTTGTCATTTATTTAATTTTATATTAATATCTGTATTCAACACCAAGTTAGTAATATCGCTATGTCTAAGCGAAATTAAAATAACGATGTGTGTGTGTATGTGTGTGTGTGCGTGTATACATAGGTATATAAGTATAAAAGATACAATTGAAAAGGTTAAAATCAGACAGACTACGATTAACACATACATATACAGGTTTAATTAGGATAGAATAAGAATTGTCCAAACTGAAACATATTGATATATTAGAAATATCAAAATATAGAAATATAAAAAATATATGAATACTAAAAACATACATGGACATATAGATATGTAGACATAATAATAATAGAATATAAGCAAAAATAATAATGGAATATAGAAAAAAGATCAAAACATAATATAGAGAAAGTAATAGGCATTAAAAAGAGTTTTGGGTAACATGTTACAGGAGTACATTCATCCAGATTACATATGAATCATCAGATTCATTTCCATAGAATGCCCCCATCATCAGGGGGAAATAGTGTTTCCGATAGGTATTCATTTAGTTCCTTATCAGGTACGAGATAATTTGATGCTTTATAGAACCATGTGTATTATTATTCATAGATTTTTATATTTCTATATTTCTAATTGTATCTATTATACTTGTCTAGTGCCTCGTGTTCGACTTGAGGACTTCTACGCTATGTTTTTCGAAAGAAAATTATAATCATTTAAAGCCTAGCCAGGCTCATGGGGCCGGTTTCCCAGTTTCTATGGCGTATGTGTCCCCTCCCCCAGCAGCATCAGAAAGAAAGAGTGAGAGAAAAATTGGACGAAAGAGTTCAACAGGGTTCACCACCACCCCCTGCCGGAGCCTCGTGGAGCTTTAGGTGTTTTCGATCAATAAACACACACAACGCCCGGTCTGGAAATCGAAACCGCAATCCTCCAACCGCGATTCCGCTGCCCTAACCACTGG
>NC_068986.1:51856896-51858456 GCF_001194135.2 Octopus bimaculoides | reverse complement strand
ATATATATATATATTTGTATAACGTGACCGTGATATATGTTTCTAGTAGTGCTGAAACACAGAAAGAGAAATCCGACCTACAATATTTTAGACGTGTTTGTGTGTGTGTGTCTGTGTGTGTGTGTGCGTGCTTGCGTGTTTGTATGTGAGTAGCCGAGAGGGGGGGCGATTAAATGGGCTACATGCTATCCTATCACATCGTATATTTTCTTACTTATGTAAGAAATCATAATCATTTTCCTCCTCTCTTCAATTTCTCGTTCTTCTGTCTCTCTCTTTCTCTCCCTCTTTTTCTGTCACCATCTCTCTACCTCTCCCTCTCTATCATGTCTTATCTATGTCTTATACTTTCATTATATCTCTCGATCTCTTTATCACTGAATCCATTCTTTGCTGTTCTCCTTTGTTAGCAAATCGCCTTCGTCTTTCCTTTCCTCTATTTCGTCTTACAATAACAGCAATGCAGCATCTATTTATTAAATTTAGATTTATTTCCAGAGAAATGACACTAAAACCTCCAGCACATTGAATAATATTGCAGCAAAAGCCTAAAGCTTGCTGTTATCACAAGTGATGCAGAAAAGAGAAAGAACTTTCAATGAGCAATACATCAACACACTCCTACCTACAGGGCACAAAGGAAGTCTATTTATACATGCATTCATATATACATATTCAAACATGCATACATATATACATATTTATACATGCACACATATATACATACATGCAAATCTTAATACATACGTAGACGTGTGCAAATACTTGCATTTTTATCGCACTTGTAGATACACTAATGCATACATATACTAATATCATAATAATGTAATCATAATAGTACCAGTACAACGTAGTTATCAATAAATTTGTTTACGAAAACGTCAACGGCCATCCAATAATGTATGAATGCGTGTAGCTCAGTGGTTAAGATGTTGCACTTACAACTGTGAGATAGTGGTTTTAATTCCCATATCAGCTGTGCATTGTGTCCTTGAGCAAAACACTTCATTTCACGTTGCTCCAGTCAACTCAGCTGTAATGGGTAATTTTGTTACGATTGACGCACAAGGGTGGGATGGTGAACATCACTCGAACGGAGGTCACGTGAGCCATGTTTTGCATTCATTGATCGAAGGAATGAATTGTACAACCCATATTGTGAATCCCGACTGGTTGGGATTGGTTGTTCAACCATGTCGAAGGATGAGTGATAAAAAAATATACAAATCTATAAGTAAAATATGTTTATCAGTTATATCATATATAACTTCTGCATACATATTTATTCATAATCATATTGTATTAGAATTAGTCATTAATGCCCTGCGGTCAAACTTCAGCTTGTAGTATTATCTAAATTTTGCAATATTTGTCGCACGTTTAAATTTCTTCAGAAATTCCATGCTTCTGAACTTCAGTAACTTGAAAGACAGTAATAAGAACTGATTCTTGTTTCAATTTGCCAAAGACACTGAAATTTATCCGCGTGTCTATTGTCACAGTAGGATTAAATACTTGTTTACAAAACATATATATATATATATATATATATATATATAT
>NC_068986.1:51854770-51856595 GCF_001194135.2 Octopus bimaculoides | reverse complement strand
TGTGTGTGTGTGTGTGTGTGTGTGTGTGTGTGTGTGTATATAGAGATAGATAGATAGATAGATAGATAGATAGATAGAAAGATAGATAGATAGATTCAGATGAATATGGTACTTAAGTTGAGGCACCAGAATTTAGTGCGGTATTATCCATGCAATTTCAAAGTAAGGTGATTAAAATCAAAATAAGCAACAAGGATATCCAGAGGTAATGCAGTACGATCGCGTCATCCAACTTCATTTAATTGAACAATGCAATCATTACATCAATTTAAAATGCAGAGCAATCCTCGGCTGCACGAAGACAGAATTTGATCAAATTAGAACAGATGGACACATTAATATAATTATACCTAAAATCTCCAAAAGTTAAGAATATAGACAAAGAACATATTGCCTCTACTACAGCATATAAGTAACTTATATGCTGTAGTAGAGGCAACATGTTCTTTCTCGTGTATGTATCATCAACTTTCTTTTCAAGTCTCTTGTCCAGTGTCCATGCTGAAGAGCTATAGAGAATCATTGATTCAACGACTGCTTGCAGAAATCCTTCTTCATTTCCGGAAAAGAAGACTTACTCATAATTCCGAGTCTGATCAAGGTATTCTATGGTTTTGCAATCCTAACCCGGACATTTTTTTCTGTAAAAGCAATGTTACCCTCCAGGTAGGTAAAGTTATTAACGATTTCAGTGCCTTTCAGAGCACCTGTATAACCTATCACGTTATAACCTATTTATTCAACCTTACCAGCATTGACATATAGTTCTATTTGTGCAGCTGCAGTTTCGAGTGCATGTAACATTTTCTCTACTAATTCTATAAGCTAGAATATTTCTGATATCAAAAACGGAAAACCCATCATTTACTTAGCTTAGCGTGTGGCTTAAGTGGTTAGGGTATTTGGCTCACAGTTGTAAGGTCGTGCGCTCGATTCCTGACAGAGCATTGTGTTCTTCAGCAAGACATTATTTCACGTTGCACCAGTTCACTCAGCTGGCAAGAATGAATAGTACCTGTAGTTCAAAGGGCCAGCTTTGTCACACTCTGTGTCACACTGGATCTCCTTGAAAATTAAGCAAAGAGTACGCGTGTCTGTGGAGTGCTCAGCCGCTTGGGCGTTTATATCACAAGCAGGCTGTTCCGTTGATTGGATCGACTGGAACTCTTGCTATCATAACCGACAGAGTGCCAGTATTTAACTTAGTGTTATAGAGACAGGATTATAAAGAAATACTTTTCAACACGTTGGCTTTTGCTTGTACTGTTGTAGCTGACACAGCTAACAAAAGGGCAATACCTTCTTAACATTCAAAACATGATACTGCAATGTTGTTATCTAAATTTCTTGCTGAGTCGGCAAGAAAACGGCCCCTGTTTTATATAGTTCAAAACATGTACACACACACACACACACACACACACACACGTTATTTAAGTGCAGTGATCGTGTGTTTTGGAATAAGTTGTAAATTCAGACGCTCACGTTTAATATGCAAATAAACTTTTTGATTAAGTCACAAGTCTCCCTCAGCAGAGGTGACGTTGTTTCATCAAGACTGAGAAGTGTTTTTACACAAGTAAACACGCGCGCGCAGATACACACGCACACTCTCGCATACACCTGAAAGGGTATCGTGTTGAAGTGTTTAATCGGAAAAAATCGATCCCAGTACTTATTTTCTGTTTTAACTCTGGTTATTTTATCGGTCTCTATGCGGAACTACTAAGTTATGGAGACGTAAACAAACCAAAACTGATTGTCAAATGGTTGGGCGACATACAAATCACACGCACACAAACCTGTCTTATATATGCATATATAT
>NC_068986.1:51847873-51853516 GCF_001194135.2 Octopus bimaculoides | reverse complement strand
AAAAGATAAACATATCAAACATTAAACATAGAATTTTAACCTGTTTCTACACATGCTGTTAAAATTTGAAGTCATTTGAACAAGAACTGGCAAAGTTATTAGATCGCGAAATGATATTAATTTTTTTAAAACATCCTCTCTGTGTGTATATATATCTGTGTGTGTGTGTGTGTGTGTGTGTGTGTGTGTGTGTGTGTGTGTGTGTGTGTGTGTAACAAGGATGTTTCAAGCAGCTCCATTTAATCGATCAATGCAAGCATTACATCAATTAGAAATAAACCGCTCTTTTTACATTAGTGAGACGTGTGTAACAATTAACCAGTGAGTTTTCAGAACAGCTATCACTACCGTATGAAGAAGGAAACGGACAAGGAACTGAGTGTTTGTTTCCTTCCGTGAAAGGATTCTTTGTCCAAGGCATTCCATTTTTTGAATATTTTTTGCCTTTCAATTCTGTGGTCTTTTCCAATTAATTTTTACAGGTACTTTTCTCTGAGTTAGTGGTAGCTATTCCGAAAGCCCGTCGATTATCTATTACGCCAACCTCTCGAGAGTAATAGTTGTTTTATTAGTCTTTTAGTGAATAGAAAGAAACTGGCTGTCGATAATAGGAAAGCGTTCTTCAATAATTTCTTTGGGAAAGCCATGAACGTCCTAATTTTTTCTTTTTTATTTACGCCTAGGAATATAAAATCAATATTCTCCCGTGAACCTGTAATCAATGTTTACCATTCTCAATACTGATTAAAAATATTAAGAAAAAAAGCACCACACAAAACATATTACACCTGCGAAATTTATATTAGTTTTACATAAATGTTTATTTATTTTGAAATTAAATTATTCGAGGTATGCAGATTGTGTTTAAAATAGAATATATGTTTATCCGTAACGAATTGTTTTTGTTTTTTTTATGATCAATGCTTGCAGCATGATTATCTGATGATTTCTAGATCGTTTTAATCATATTGTCAGCAGGTTCCTTTTTCAATAATATAGATAGACTTTCATTCGTATTATTCTTCTTAACTTGCTACAAATAAAATTTCGTTAATTTCAAAGTTACTTAAATTCAGTTCTTTTTATTTATGTTTTTGTTACAAATGATCTGTTGTGTATCTGTTCAAAAGGCCTTAAATCTAAGATCCATCATTTCTATCACGACTTCGGCGGAATTTGAACTCAGAACATAAGGACAGACGAAATGCAGAAGCAATTGAATATCTTTATGTGCATTACTGCGTGTATAATAATAATTGTTTGAAACTATGGCACATGGCAAGCAATTTTAGAGGTGGTGGAGTTTAGTCGACTATCTAAACCCCTACTATTTTATTCAATCAGCTTCGAAATGATGAAAGACAGATTAATGGCATTTGAATCCTGAATGTAAAGAACCGGAACAAATAATGCAAGTCATTTTCAAATGCTCTGTCAGCTCACTTTAAATACAACGGTCTCGTATTTAGTGGGAGGTGTTAGCCGATTCCATCGACACCAGTATCCAACAGGTACTAGCTTCCTCGAAACACACACACACACATACACACACACATACACACACACACATACATACATATATATATATATATATATATATATATGTATTTACATACATACACACACACATATATGTATGTATAGATGCATACATATACACACATGCATACATAAATACATTGTGTGCATTGCAAAGAGCATTGGCTGCTTTTCAAATGTTGTTGTTGTTGTTTAGTCTCATATAAGCGCTGCTTGAGCAAGCTTGTGATTATACGTTATCCAAACACGACCAACACGTCCTATTGTATATCCAGAACTACTTTGTCTAATGCGTCCGTCTTCTTTTAAGAGGGCATTGCATGATTTAGCTGCTATATCTAGGAGACTAAACGATCCCGTAGAGATTCCCGCATCGTTTCGACATATACCATTTTTTTAATCTTTTTCGTCTACTGTTGATATTTCTAGATTTTTCCATGAATAAGTGTTGATGCATTGCTTCAGTGTCTAATTTTATCGTATTTTGCTTTTTTTATTTTTTCAGGATCTATCACGTTTACTTTTCCCTTGAGAAGGTATAATAATAAAAATAATAATAACATTGTACTATCTAATTACAAGTGATCTTGCACAAGCTAATTACATACGTAAAATTCTAAAAAAATATAATAATGAACCTCAATGAGAAAGAAAATGTTCATACAAATTTTATTTATATATTTATTTCTGATCTAGAAAATGGAATGAAGGAACAAAGTTAAGAAGAAGAAATAGAATAAAAATTTAAAATATAAAAATGAAAAAAACAAAATTTTCTAATTTTACAAAATAAAAGTCACATGGTAATAGTAATTAAATTATAACAAGAAACCTTAATTTCTACTGGGACATTATTATATTTTCCTGAACAAATCAAAACTAATTTGCTAGAAAATAAAATCCACTTACTCTATTTTTGTATACAATAATTTGATGGTTTGTAATATTTTGTTTTGGATTTGTTGCTAAACAAAATAAAGATTGTTATATTCATACCACATTATTTTCTAATCTACTCTCAGAAATTACAACAGTTACGAGGACGAGGATTCCAGTTTATCCGATCAACAGAACAGACTGTGGAGTGGCTGAGCACTCCACAGACAAATGTATACTCTTAATGTAGTTCTCAAGAATATTCAGCGTGGCACGGAATATGACAAGGCTGGCCTTTTGAAATACAAGTACTAATCATTTTTGCCAGTTGAGTGGACACAACTTGCTCAAGGACACAACGCACCACTAGGTATCTAACTCATGACCTTATTATCGTGAGCTGAATACACGAATCACTTAGCCACATGCCTTCACTGTTCTGTCATGTAAGACTAACTATATTCATGTCAGTCAACTAAGAATGTCTAAAGATCGTATTAAGATATTCAGGGAAAGTGATTAGTTGTATTATACTGGTTTCAAATTTTGGCACAAAAACAGGGTGTAAGTCGATTATATCCGTCCATGTTCAACTGGTTCTTATTTTATCGACCCCGAAAGGATGAAATGCAAAGTCGACCTCGGTAGAATATGAACTCAGAGCGTAAAGTTAAACGAAATGCCGCAAAACATTTTAACAATTTGTCTAGTGAGCTAACGATTCTGCCACCTTACCGCCTTCGAGTGAGTTGTATCATATCACCTTCAATTTAAAATGCCGTTTCAATACAACAAACTCTCTGTCTCTTATTCTCTCTCTCTCTATCTATCTATAAAGAGTTCAATTAGAGGTTAAATAAGCCTTATTAAGGGATAATAATATCCAATGAATTTACTGGTTTATTACCTACTATTTATTTTGAATATTAATTCTAATATTCATAAATAGGTAATTAGATAAACCAAGGTTTATGTTGACTTAATAAAAATAAGAAAATAGAGATAAATCAATTAATAATTATATATATAATTATAAAAATAGACATAATCCCTGACAGCCGTTTTGATTCAGACTATTTTAATTAAAATAATTAAATCATCATAAAGTAGAATCTATTCGGGGATAGAAAATAATTAAAAATGTAATGGTATTCTTTCTACCTCCGACGAGATTCTACTTCATAATAATTTAATTATTTTAACTAAAATCTTTAAAGTCTGAGTCGAAACGGCTGTCAGGGATTATGTCTATTTTTACAATTAATAAATATAATTATTAATTGATTTAGCTCTATTTTCTTATTTTTCTTATCTATAAAGGTATATAACACGCACATAAACACACACACACACACACACATACACACGCACGCACACACCATGCTATGTACTATTGAATTAACCATATCTTTTGTTGCAGTGATATTCCGTTCTCTCTATTTCACATTAAACACCAGTGTTTCAAGATCCGAGCAAACTCACTTCCATACTCTTCCAGTCTCTTTCATCTTGTTTTAGGAAAACAGTAATAAACATATTCCAGCAATTGAATTTGGGTCCAAACTTTAATGAGATGTTATTATACTCGGACCCTAAGGCAGCAAGCTTGCAGAACCGTTAGCCCATAGGACAAAATGCATATGGCATTTCTTCCGGCTCTTTACGTTCTAAGATCTAATTCCATTAAGGATTGCCTTCCATCTCTTCGAAATCGATAAAATAATTAGTTATCAAGTCCTGGAACCGATGTAATCTACTTATCGCCTCCCCTAAAATTGCTGACCTCGTGCCAAGATTTGAAACCACTATACTCGTATAATAAAGCGGCGAGAAAGCTGAAACATTAGCACATCGGAGAAAGATTTGCAATTTTTTCCAGCTCTTTACGTTCTGAGTTCGAATTCTACCGAGATCGATTATTTTTACTTTCATCCTTTTGGGTATGTACGATATTATAAGTACCATTCAAGTACTGGGGTCGATGCAATCGACTTGCCTCCCTTCAAAATACCTGGCCTTATGTCAAAAATAGAAAGAATAATTACGATTGTGAAACCCCGCAAGGAGTATCGCCTTAGAACTCGTAGCAGTCTCTGTGTTTGAGAGCCAGTTACTAATCCACATCAATGACTTTATTTTATGAAGAATCCCGGTTTGGTAGTTATGGTGTTCGGCTCATGATCATAAAGGCGTGGGTTCATTTCCTTGACCGGACGACCCTGTCCTTCAGCTGGTCACTTCATTTCATATTATTTCAGACTTTTCACTTATGTGTACAAGCTGGATACTGGAGTAGCCAGCTCGCCTATAGATGACCTCGTCCTAGATGTCCCGCTCTGTCAAAGTTGAAAGGGATCTACATTTTTTCGCGATTACACAGGCATATAAATAATCATCGAAAACACGGTACATACTTCTGTACCGTACATGTTGCCAAGTAACTGCAGGTTATACGTACTTTTCATTATTTCACTTTATTCACTTTATTTTTATTCATTTATTTGTTTGCTTGTTTGTTTATTTATTCATTTATTTTTAAATGACGGGAAGTTCATTTTTAGCATGCTCACACCTGAAGTCATTCGAAATAAACCCTCGTTGATGTGCATGCATATGTTTCCTGTCAGACAGAAGAGCAGAATTAGCGTCCATGATCTTTTCATGATGTTGGAAACAGTTGTAAGAAAGAGAGGGGAACTGCACCACATCACACACACTTAATCAGATGTGCATCCGAACAGTTTTCACGCACTAAATTTCATTCACAAGGCTGGTAGCGTTAGGCCAACCTGAGATTATGATAGAAGATATTTGTCCAAGATGTCACGCAGAATTAGGTAACTTCAATTGAATTTCTCAATTGCACGTCCATAGCAAGGCTCATTTCTTTTGCTGATTGCAGTGAGATATTCATTTCATATTTCAATTCTTTTTATTTTGCTATGAATGAAATCGGATATTTTATGTGTTCCAAAGTTATCCCAAAATATCTGTATGAGTGTATGTATATGTGTATATGTCTGCGTACTTACATACGTCTATACACAATATGAATGTGTGAATGTGTTACAAATATATATATATATATATATATATATATACAGAGAGAGAGAGGAAGAGATAGGTAAGTAGAAAGATAAATAAATACATACAAATATATATGTATGTTGTATATAACGTTGTATGTATGTATGTATATATATATATATATATATATATATATATATA
>NC_068986.1:51846225-51847370 GCF_001194135.2 Octopus bimaculoides | reverse complement strand
GTGTGTGTGTGTGTGTGTGTGTGCGTGCGTGTGTGTGTGTTTGTGTTTGTCTCCCCCCCCCAACATCGCTTGACAACCGATGCCGGTGTGTTTACGTTCCCGTAACTTAGCGGTTCGGCGAAAGAACTCGCTAGAATAAGTACTGGGCTTACAAAGAATATGTCCTGGGGTTGATTTGTTCGATTAAAGGCGGTTCTCCGCAGTCAAATGATGGAAGCAAGTAAAAGAGTAAAGCGAGAGTTGTCGCTATCGTAGCTAAAAATGGCATGAAGTCCACTGTGGTCATTGTAAAGGATTGTTGTTCATTTCTAACACATTCGTCTCTTTATCACCTACTAAATCTAAGACTAGAGGACTGTGTCTGCTTAGAATGAAGGACAAGAGTGAGTTGAGAGCTCATGGCTAGGTATGGTCATAAATGTTGTGATACGTATCCCTTTTCCTCGGGGAGGAAAGAAGACATTAGGAGTAGTCAACTGGATATAGATTAACTGTCTATAAAAGGAGGCTGGGTAGGGAAAGACTTTAAATCATGATGTTAATTAATGGTTAAAAGGACAAGATGCTAATAGCAACTAGGATGTTAATATAGAGGAAATTTTATCTTTGGCTGCTAAGGATAATTGTTTATAAACAATATGTTGTATAAAATTAAAGTTTAAGATTTTCAAAAATGATGTCATAACTAAAATAGGTAAAATGTATGTATATACCAATTATAAACATTAAAAAGGAAAGATTACATAGAACCTGTTTAATATTGAACTTAATTAATTACTTAGGTGGTTTCTATAAAGACTGCTCAGGGTGTTTACTTATGGAATACTGGAAAGATAAACATGCTATCTATATATTAATTATAAGCCAAGAATCAGAAAAAATAAAGATGCGTACAGACACACTCACAAACACACACACACATATTAACATATGTGCACACATACACATACACAAATATTTATACTTTTATATGGTTATAGTATAACTATCTCGCACAGATTTAAGTAACTGAAAAGTATCTATTTACGAACAAGAAAAATAATTTATAAAAGATAAGAGGTTAACAGGTTAAGCACATATATGCATATATACACATATACAAATATTTATACGTTTATATATATATATATATATATATATATCCA
>NC_068986.1:51834632-51843719 GCF_001194135.2 Octopus bimaculoides | reverse complement strand
ACTTAAGCAACTGAAAAATATCTATTTAACAGTTACAACTTTTACGGGATAAGAGGTTAATAGGTGAGGATATCAAAATGAGAAAACAAAATAAGAATTTATAGAAAATAATAAGAAATACATATAACATGCATTTAAAGAGACAGGGTATTAAAATTTGAGGTAGGGAAGAGATAAAAGTAACCCGAAAAGAGGAGATAGTAAGTATGGACGTAGTGAGGACAGTTAGAGGTATTCAGACCGAAAAGATTTTATAAGTTGTAATGTTACAGGTGCTATTATATATGTGATTTTATAGTTTCTAGTGGGTATATAATTAGTCAGGAGGCTTACTTATATAAAGTCATTACAAACATACATGATATAATCAGTAGTGTAGAATATCATAGAAAGAGAAGAAAAAAGTGTAATCACCAGGAACTATCATGAGATAGTATATACATACATGCATACATACATAAGTGGCTTGAGAGATTTAGAGATGCAATATTTCAATTTTCGAAATCAGTGAATGTATTTCATTAGTAATACATGTTTTCAAAGGCGAATAAGCATCGACAGTTAGCAAGCCATGCTACTCCAGACTGATGATGAGCAATGACTCTGAAACTAGTCTCTGGATGCTGGCTTTGGTTGGTGGAGGTGCTTATCTCCCCCTTTGAAAACAAGGACACAGAAAATGTGTCATGGCCAACTGGAAACGATGTTTCCTAGGGCTAAATAACAGTAGCATTCTTCCCTCTCATGAGACTGCCACATTAAGTTGGCAAAATAACATCACCTTATCGTGCTGCTACTGTATAAATCTCTCTGAGAGATATAGAAATGCAATATTTTACATATATAGATATGTGTGTGTGTGTGTGTATGTGTGTGTGTGTGTGTGTGTGTGTGTGTGTGTGTGTGTGTGTGTATATATATATATATATATATATATATATATACGTATATATATATATATATATATACATACATATGTATATGAATAAATACACACACACACACACACATATGTATATATATATATACACGCACGCACATTTTTCCTAAGTTCATGGTGAGTGAGGAAAACATTTTAAATTCCATACTAAATCAATTTTTAAATGTCTCTTAGCGGAATGGAATATAAATAATTTTCATGTCCTTTTAACTTTTGAGTCGTTGCAGTGCCATAGAATACATCATCAAAATCTGATACAAACGAATAGACAATCGAATTGATGCATACTACTACTTTGTTCATACCTACAGGAAAATATTTCACTAAACTGATTAGGTCGTCTCATAAATGCAGTTTTTTCTATTGCATGAACTAAAAGTCGGAGGGGGACGAGATAAACTACCTGCATCAACCTCCTATTAGAGCAGGTAATGATTTTTACCTATTCTTACTGCAAGTTTTGAAGAGTGCAGTTCGATTTTAACAGTTATTTTTTCAATGCTATAATGGAAGTGACAAAGGAGGGTTTTCAGCATATTTTGCCGTATGAATTCAATAAAGGCAACAACGCAACAGAAAGTGCGAGGAATATTAATGCAGTATATGAAAATCGGACAATAAGCGTAAGCCAATGTCAAGGGCGGTTCCAGAAATTCCGAGCCGGAAACTACAGCCTAGAAGACGAGCCTCATCCTGGAAGATCTGTAGAGCTCGACGAGGACGTCCTGCAAACCCTGGTGGAACAAAATTCCATCGTAACTGTTGAGGAACTAGCAGAGAAGCTTGGATTTGGTCATTCAACCATTCATCGACATCTACGTGCCATCAGAAAAGTCAGCAAATTGGATCGATGGGTTTCTCACAAACTTTCCGAATCTAATCGCGCGCAAAGAGTGCTCTTCTTTGCGGTCACGTCTCACGAATTAACCTTTTGGGGACTGAACAATGACTTGTGACAAGAAATGGGTTCTCTATAAAAAAAAAAGTCAAACGCCGAAAGCAGTAGGTAGGGAAAGAAGAAACACAGCACCCCAGGCTAAAAATGGTCTTCAGTCATGTAAGGTGCTGTTATCTATTTGGTGGGATATGAAAGGTTTAGTCCACTTTGAACTTTTAAACCCAATCCAAACGATAACAAAGGAGATCTATTGCGAGCAGCTTGAGTGGCTTAAATCAACGCTAGAAGCGACCATCTTTGGTTTCAAGACGAAAGGTGTTCTTCCATCAGAATAATGCTCGGCCACATACTGCGAGGATGATATTTGAAAGCCTGGAGCAGTTTGAATGGGAAATGATGCTCACCCACCATATTCGTCGGACATTGCCCCATTTGATTATCATTTCTGCTGCAGTCTTCAAAATCATTTGGACGGAGAAAATATGAATCCTGTAGACGAGGTCAGAACAATACTGGAGAAGTGTTCTTCGTGACGGACAAGTGAATTTTGGAAGAGGGACCTTGCAAATCTACCAGATAGGTGGAAGAGCGTTGTAGAAAATGAAGGAGTGTATATTTTAGATAAAAAAAAATTTTCTTTATTTTAGTTTTGAAAAATACACGAAGTATTAACATACGACATTATTTATGGAATGACCTAATATATAACCTATTCATGAGTAGTCTAGTATTACGGAAAAATAATGTTTTGTTGTTTACCTCACGAAACAGCACCATTCTGTAGTAATATATATACCGCTACATTGAGAATGCTTGTTCTATGATAAATATTTGTAACATGAGCACGTTGACATCGTTCAAACAGCCTACTCTTTAATTTTCATCCGAAGGCAGAGAGTTAATACTTTAAGGCTTCAGTTAGCTTTGAATTTCATAAATGTATTTGATACCTGTTAAAATATTATCGTTTGTAGTTACAGGTTATCAAATATTTCTAGATGTTTGGCTCCAAAGTTATCTGTGATCGAGGAAGCCTATGATTAAAGACATTCTAGTAATGACCGACTCATCTTTATTTATTTATTGAAGTATAGAATATCACAGGTCACTTTATCTAGTATGTCTTTCCTTAAGAATGGAGGGCGTGATTTGAAAGAGATTTTCAACCAGGCAATGGCTCCCAGCTTAATGGCTGTAGAAGAATCTAATTATTAAGTTGTTTTCATTCGCTTCTTATTAGCCAGTTGACTAATTAAGATAATGTCGACTGGTTGCAGATTCTTCATATGAAATATTTTAATGAGCTTTCATTTGCTTGTTTATAAGGAAGTGGGAATACTTCAATGTAGTGTTTAATATCCATCGAGCACACATATCAATGAGTGTTAATAGAAGTGTTGTTGTTGTTGCTGCTGCTGCTGCTATTGCTGCTGTTGCTGTTGTTGTTTAACTCCTATCTCAACATTCACGGAGTAGTGTTGCTTTGTATATCTGAGGTATTCTAGTTGTGGTCATCCTATCTTTTGAGAGTTTATCTAGAACGTTTTCCATTGTATCCTATGTTCTTAATACAGGACTGCGTATTAAGTAACACTTATGTGTTACTTCAAGATTAAGTACTAGGTGTCTTGAAAGAGACTTGACTGTTATTTCTAGCATATCGAACGACCACATAGAGATCACCTTAAAGGCTCTTTAACAGGAGTATATTTTCAGGTTGAGCTGTAAAAAACGCCATTATACTGATATCATTTCTCTTTCTTTGCAACATTTTGTATGATTTATTAGAACATAAACATTTGGTATATAATTTATGACGACATATTCAAGAGGGTTTTAATCAAGGAATACATGATGCGTTAAAAATTACTTATCTAAATTCATGTTTTTTTTTTAGATTCAATCGCAGTTTCAGATTTCTTAGATGAACTGTTCATATAATCTATAATCTTAAGTTTCCGCCCTTTTTGGCTAATGTTTCTTTGCGTTTAGAATACCATGTGATCCATATGACTATTAGCGTTTCAATTATAAAGTATTTGAAATACTGCCTTACTAAACCCTTCTGTTTAGTCTACTTTTAGTTTCTTTCACTGTGTGATTATCATTCATGTTGCAAAGAATGTTTTTATTTCAAATTTTGGCACAAGGCCAGCACTTTGCGGAATTTGAACTCAGAACGAGAAGACAGTCGAAATGCCGCTAAGTAGTTTTTCTCCCGACGTGCTAACGATTCGGCCATATGACCGCCTTAAGTTGTACAAAATATATTGATTTCAAGGCGGCGAGCTGGCAGAAACGTTAGCACACCGGGGGAAATGCTTAGCAGTATTTCGTCTGTCTTTCTTTACGTTCTGAGTTCAAGTTCCGCTAAGGTCGGCTTTACCTTTCATCCTTTCGGGGTTGATAAATTAAGTACCAGTTGCATACTGGGGTCAATCTAATCGACTGGGCCCCTCCTCGAAAATTTCGGGCCTTGTGCCTAGAGTAGAAAAGAACCTATTGATTTCAATAAATAAATAAATGTTTCCAATTCAAGAATAAGTCCAGCAGCTTTTGATGGTTAAGTGATGGTCAGTTTCCTCGACTATAGTATGTGATAAGTAATTCTTCTTTATCGATCCAGAAAAGATAAAGTTGACTTCGACAGGAATTGAACCCAGAGCGTAAAATGTCGAAAGAAACAGCGCATGGCTTTTTGCCCGACGCTCAAGGGTTTCTGTCGATTTATTCTTCAATAAATAAGTAATAGTTTCAAATTTTGCACAAGGCCAGCAATTTTAGGGGAGGTTTAAAGCCTATTATATCGACCCCTGTACTCAACGTATTTTTATAAGCTCCGAAGGGATGAAAGCCATAGTTGACTGTGCCAGAATTTGAACTCAGGACATAGTGAACCAGAAGAAATGCTGCTACTAATTTCGTCCAGCTCGCTAATGATTCTGCCAACTTACTGCCTTCCTTCAATAAATAAATAATACTTTCTATTATAGGCACAAAGCCTGAAATTTTGGGAGAGGAGTCCAAGTCGATTACATGGACTCTAGCACACAGCTGGTACTTAGAGGAAGAAAAGGAAAATCGGCCTTGATGACATTTCAACTTGGAACATAGAGACGGACGAAATGCTGCAAAACATACTACCCGGCGTGCTAACGAATCTGCTAGATCGCCCTTTCCCGTCAATAAATAAATAATAAAATAATATTTGCATCATTTTTAGTTTTCCAAATGCTTGCGTGATAGATTATCTCCCTTAGAAAGAAAGCCATCATGTTCCGTTTTACTGAAAGATTGTGTATAAAAGACAATCAACTGAATCTGGTAAACTACGAATATACAACATTATATGATATATTACATTTTTATCTCGGGCAAAATAGTTTATCTCATAGAAATGAAGTTCAATTGTTAAAGAAACCGCTACAGAACCATCGTTATTAAAATTTCGTACGCGAGTAGTGAACTGGAAAAATCGATGGAATGATGGGTAAAAATTGTTTTGGAGTTTTTAGTTACATAATTTTGTGTTCTAAACTTAGATCCAACTTTGGGCATCGTCTTTTACGGAATCGATAACATAAAGAGTAGATGAAGTGTTGGGTATGATATAATCAACTACACTGTCCACATGCGCGCGTACAAACACACACACACAAGCACACACACACACACACACAAACACCTACACACACACAACTATACACGCAAATGTGTTCCTTGTGCCAACGTTAGAAATGTTTATTGTGTTCTTATGTTAGAATAAGTGGAGGCGCAATGGCCCAGTGGTGCGGGAAACCGGGAAACCGGGCCCATGAGCCTGGCTAGTCTTTAAAAGGGCGGAGAAAAATAAAAGATGCTAGAATAAAGCCATGTGTACAAGAACCGTAAACTTGGTTAAGTAATACTTATTTCATCAATCCCGAGTAAAATACAAATTTTGGCTTGAGTTATATTTGTAAAAGAATGTACTCGTAACTAAATATTGCTAAGCTCATAATCTGTTGCTTTGCAATTTATATTTCCTCCGTCGATATCAATCTTAAGTAATGATATTTTTAAAGAAACAAAAATTCTCTTGATAGTCCTCTTCAAGCAACTTCGATGCTGTATTTTAAGTTTCAGCAGTGTCTCTCAATAGATTTAAGAAAAATCATTTAACCACACTTGTTTGTCTGTGTTTATTTTTCATTCATTTTGATTATAGCAAACTTAAATTTCTTTCTATAGGTTTATATTTATTCAGTTTTAATTCGATGTTCTTTATCATTAGTTATTGAAGACAAACTTTTAAAGAATTTATACTTTCTCGTGTTTGATTTTTTTCTTTTTAAGTACCCTCTTAGTCAATAGGGACCGTTTTTATTACAAAAATAAAATTTTTAAATGTTATTGCTTGCCTGGTTAGATACTATTAAAGAAATTCTTTGGTGAGTTGTAATTAAAAGAGCAAATAAATTACAGAACCTCAAATTAACATCACTGAATGACTCTGGCTTAAATATTTGTTTTACTGCATTTTATTTTAAAGTTTTCATTTGTTTACTTTGTCTCACTGGACAACTATATAAAATGAGTGATGTGTGCTTTGACTTCGTTTGCATTGCATGCCGGTTAAATTTTCATTTGAGGTATTTGGTTTAGATCAGTCAGTGTAATGCATCTATGTATGATCATCTCACACCGAAGTGTATATCAGCATATTGCTATGTATTCACCGTTGTAAGCAACGGTAGCATTGTTAAAATCAGACGAGCGATGCTTTGAACTTTTATTTTTTAGAATAGAGCAATAGAGGGCACGACCCATGGCTTTCCTTGTCTCTGACTGGGGGAATTAATGTGGATGATGCTAAGCCTAAATAAATATCGATAGCTCAATATCCGAAAAAGAGATAGAATGGGAAGTTTGGTTAGAATTCTTGCATTAGTGATGATTGAACTGTAGAGAATGAACGAACCGAACCGTCATCGAGTAACTAAATTGAAAAGAAATTTATCACTACTGTTGCGAATACAGGCATGTGTGTGTGTGTGTGTGTGTGTGTGTGTGTGTGTGTGTGTGTGTGTGTGTGTGTGTGTGTGTGTGTGTGTGTGTGTGTGTGTGTGTGTGTGTGTGTTTTGTATTGGTGCACGTGTGCTTGACCATGTATTTGTGTGTCTATGCATTTGTGTACATGTAATTTGTATGTGTATGGATTTGTGAGTGTATGTATATATACTAGCATAGATAGATAGATAGATAGATAGATAGATTTAATAGTTTATTAGCATTTGGGTGACTTTACACGAAACAGTAGAATACAGACTTCAAGATCGTTTCAGACTGATATTTCTCTGAAAACTAAAGGCACATTAACGTATTCTACCAAAGGTGTCCAATGTATTCTAACCAAGCTGTCAATTGTATTCTACCCAAGCTGTCCTTTCTATCGTAGTCTACTATTGTCACAACGGCAAGATACTGCTGCTCAGTTTGAACGGGTTACAATAAATTGTACATAGACATCAAGCTGGCTGAGAGACACATGAGATTTTCAGTGACAGCCATGAGAAGAAATTGTTTATACCGGAATCACTTCATCATTTCGTCAGAATAAAATTATTAGCAAATCTAGATGAGATGGGGATGAAAACTGTATTATTTTTTTATGATCTATCTTTTATCTTTTACTTGTTTCAGTCATTCGATTGCGGCCATGCTGGAACACTGCCTTGAAGGGTTCAGTCAAATAAATCGACACCGGTAATTTATTTCTTTTAAAGCCTGGTACTTATTCTATCGTCTCATTTTGCCGAATCGCTAGATTACAGGGGCGTAAACAAACCAACAGCGGTTGTGAAGCGGTGATGGGGGACAAACACAAACACAAAGACACACACACACACACACAAGCATATACATACATAATGTGTGTAGGTGTGTGTGTGTGTGTGTGTGTGTGTGTGTGTGTGTGTGTGTGTGTGTGTGTGTGTGTGTGTGTGTGTGTGTGTGTGTGTATGTGTGTGTGTGTGTGTGTGATGGGCTTCTTTCAATTTCCGTCTACGAAATTCACTCACAAGGCTTTGATCGGCGTAGGGTTATAGTAGAAGGCATTTGCCCAAGGTGCCACGCAATGGGACGGAATCCGGAACCATGTGGTTGGGAAGCAAACTTCTTACCACACATGGATATTTTTTCCATGGACATTTTTTTTAACCGAGAAAAATATACACCAATTTATTTGGATGATAGACTTAAACTGTTGGCCGGTTTAACACCGCACCTAGCCCTGTAGGTCCCTTTAACGGAGTTCATTCTGCTACAATTAGTTGGACTAAGTCTCCGGATTGAATATAACTTTTCCCGGTTTACCAGTTTCAGAGAGTGTTTAAAAGTTCAGGGATATAGTCTTCCGTCTTAAATGAAGAATTAAATAATAAATTTTAAAAAGAAACGAAGATTCACAACAATAACTGCATTTCCTGGTATTTGATCATAGTTTTTATGAGCACCATTTTATATTATCCCCCAAAGCGCTGATGCTTGTTGGTACAGTGTCGTTCTTAGTAGCCACATTTCAAACATTTCGATGTCATTTTGTTTACTTAATATTCAAACGTTTACTCCGCCTTGAGTGTTTGAAGGAAAGGATTTTTTTTTTTATTTATTATAAAAAACCTGCATCTATTTGCAGTGGATGCGTGAATGCAGTTTGAGTCCAGGTATGGGAATTGCTATGAAGTCACAATGGAGACAATGATGATTTTGACTTTGCCTGAAATTGGACAAATGTATCTGCTAGTTGCAGGTTATAATTTTTTTCATTGTTATGTTTCTTCAAATAATAATAATAATAATAATCCTTTCTATCGTAGGCACAAAGCCTGGAATTTGGGGGAAGGGATAAGGTCAATTACATCCACCTCAGCGCGTAACAGGTACTTATTTAATCGACCCCGAAAGGATAAAAGGCAAAGTCGACCTCGGCGGAATTTGAACTCAGAACGTAGCGACAGACGAAATACCGCTCATACCAGCATGCTAACGATTCTGCTAGCTCACCGCATTAATAATAATAATACTATTATAAAATAACCACCATAGGACTGCAAAAATACCTACTCCAGAAGCAAGGAAAACTAATACAAATAGCCACAAAACACGAGCAAAACAAAAAACTGTTTTCAGTAATTAAGGAAGCTGACAAATACAAACAAGAAATCAATCTACCTAACAAATAAGAAGAAGAAGAAGAATAATAATAATA
>NC_068986.1:51827096-51833431 GCF_001194135.2 Octopus bimaculoides | reverse complement strand
ATATAACATACTGAAAATTGCACTACTGGGCACTGCACACATCCTACGCAAAACACTTTCAATACAGTAACCATAAGAGCATCACAGCAAACCACAGCACATACCCAAGGCGCACAGAGCTGCGCTCGGTAGTGAAGTGAAAGCACGTTATAAAAATAAAACTACTGAACAATAATAATAATAATAATAATCCTCTGGGATTTCCTAATCCAAACAGATCAGATGCAAGAACATAACAGACCGGACCTAGTAGTAATCGACATGATGCACCACGTGCTATATAGTTGATGTTGCGTGCCCCTTTGACTCACGAACAATCAAGAAGGAAGGCGAAAAGATAGATACAATTCTCTTAAGTACGAAACAGTCCGGATATGGGTGAAGATAGTGCCAATTATTGCTGGGTCTTTGGGGACAGTATCAGAAGGCATCAAGAGGAATACAGAGGAAATCAGAATAGAGTTCCCAGTAGAACTGTTATAAAAGGTTTGTCTCCTTGTCCAGAATAATCAAGAAAGTATTAGATAGTTGAAAAGAACAGATAGCATTGTACCGTAGGCTGCAGGCAGTCAGCCCGCTATGCATGCAAGACTCCAGGAGTTACAACAAAACCTGAGATAAAAAAATAATAATAATAATAATAATAATAATAATAATCATTTCTACTATAGGCACAAGGCCTGAAATTTTAGAAAATGGAACTAATCAATTACATTGACCTCAGTACTTGATTAGTACTTATTTAATCGATTCCGAAAGGATGAAAGGCAAAGCTGAGGCCGACTCTGCTCTTCATTCTATCGGGGTTCGATAAAATAAGTATTAATCAAGTACTGGGGTCGATGTAAACGATTGTTCTCTACCCCAAAATTTCAGGCCTTGTGCCAAAAATAAAAAGGATCATTATTATTATCATTATCCCACCCTCCTTCTGTTTCTCCCTCCATTTCTCTCTTTCCTTCACACACTCTCTCTCTCTCTCTCTCACACACACACACACACACACACACACACTCTTTCCTTCACACACTGAATTGCACCATGAAAAACAGTCGTGGCAGACCACTCACAGAAATAGGGAAGAGTTAAACAAGAGACAAACAATCTCTTCTCATCGGAAGATTGATTTGTGCCTGGAAGTGTCAGAAGCAGACTGATGTGTAGATTAGACTTAAACAGAAATAAAGATATACATTGTGTTTGCAAACGTAGTAAAGACGGTATTCCAAACTTATTTGATAGTCTTCTTTGTAACTTATACAAGCCAACTCAGTTTCGCAGTACTCGTCCCTCTCAAGACTTATCACCATTAAAGAATTTGAAATCAGCAACGTAAAGAAAAGAACATTCGTCAACTGCACAACGCCGCCAAATTCTATATCTGACTGCAGTTAAAGAAGTTTAACCAGTTAAAATTCTTGGCTTGGATACATTACAGTTCTGGTTACGGTGAATAGTCCAGCATTTAGTTAGTGGGCCGACATTCGGTTATCTTGAACAACTGCAATATTCTATGCATCTTGCACCTTGTTTTGTTTTTGTTGTTTTTAAACTTTCATTTAAAATATCTCTAAACTATTATACCAATCTGCACGGCTATTTGGATAAGGATAACGCATTTACTTGGAAAATACGATTTCTGGCGACCTGACAAAGAAATTATAGACGAAGATTGCTGGAGAAATTATAAATGAAAATTGTTTGAATGCTTCGAATGCCAAAGTAATACTTCATTACATTTAGACAATGAATTAAAATGTCGGTTATCTTAACAGTTGGCAGTCGTAAATGTTTTTCAAAATCTAATGCTTCCGGACGTCGAAGAGCACTATTGTTAGAGAATGTTCGAAATTATCAATATAAGGAAAGAAGATTTATGTTGTTGGCGTCACCCAAAATGTAGTACGAATATTCTTTAAATTAGAATATGTTTGCAATTTCTTCTAACGATTTTCAAAAGAATTATTTATTAGTCTGAGATTGATGAGTTGTGTAGAGAGAAAATATAGCATCCTGTCCAGTCAGTATCACATGTGTGAGGCTCTAAGGTGTTTGTATGTAGAACGCACCTCAAATATATCTATCTACAGCCAGATCGTTGAGTGCTACAATATTCATAATGAATGCTACAATATTTTCTTTGATTCTCTTTACATTTACGGATCTTAACCTTGCCAACTAAATAAGATAATAAAGACGTGATAAGTCACATTACACAGAATAAAAAGATAACTGCAAGAAATTTATCTTATTCATACTCACTATATTTTATATATATATATATATATATATATATGAGACTCTACCATGTTTATAAATAGAGGTTTGGCATAGAAACGAATAGCTTACATTTCTATGTTGCGGAAACAGAACAAGTGTGTATGTTTGCAATTGTGTATATGTCTCTGTATGTGAATGCCAATTTTGTTATTTTGTTAGAAGAGATGGGAAGATTATTATGGTCTAGTATGTTCGGAAGTGACCAGCCTTTAAAAAAAAAGAGACAGACAAACAACAGACCGTGAATGATTCATCTCATTCCACAACCAATTCACTAAAATTGCAAGAGGAGCTTGTACAACTCGTAACTGACAACTTAGAAGTTTACAATATTGTTCATACATGTGTTGTCAATTGAAGAATAGCTACCTTCTACATCTATTTCAGTTCACCATTTTTCTATGCCCCTTAGCCAGACTCTCAACCTTCCAAATGATAAAGATAAATTCTACGTCTTACTAGCTCACACATACCATTTCAGTAGTTGCTAGGAATTGCCTTTATATAAGAAGAAAACACAATTAGGTTGATATAATTGCAGTAAAACGCCCCAGAGATTCTGGCTGGTGAAGATGGGAAACTTGCTTTCTCTTGATGTCCAGCCCCATGCTGTGGCTCTTCAAACCTTGTGTAATATTCCCATTGGTCGCGATTTTAGCTCTCATGGATCTGGTTTCAACTCCCATGGTACGGGTTTTAACTTTCATCATCCTAGTTTCAATTCCCATCAGTCTCGGTTTAACCTCTGAAAATTGTATCAAACCTGTCCAGTAGAACACGGATGAGAACATCATGATAGAAGGTTGTGAGTAAAATCATCAAAAATTACATCAATTTCAGAGCTGAATGATGTACTGACTGAAGAGTGGATAAACATAGATCAGACAGTCATCGATGATTTAAGTCAATGTTTAAGTAGATGAAAGCTGCAATTTTAGTATAAGAAATTCCTGAAGAATACTGAGATAAACATTAATTCATTTTAGGATAACTTTTACATTTTGGATACATTTTATATTGTAGACCTAAATTAACTTTCCACAGTTAATCTCCCTAAATGTTCTTTCATTTTACAGTGCAAAACTCTAACGCTCAAAATTTTACTGCTGGAAAAAGTGACAATTACGGAAACTTGGGCATGCACTAATTTAACCTTCATATAATTTCCCGCACATAAGTTCGTATTAGATAACTGTATAACTAACAGTCATTTGGATTATAATGAACAAAAAGAATACCTAAGGTATTTTATATCAACCTGCATTAAAGAAAATGCTAACTCGCTATTTTATATGTTAAACACCAAGTTTATAAACCACATTTCTTCAATTGCACGCTAACCTGTTTACCTTCTCAAATATGCCAAGATACTTTCCATTTCTTCTCACAAACCTTTGCTCTTTTACAGTTTCATATAACTTTTCTGTTCATTTAGCATCAATGTAATCTCTTTCATTTCAAACAGCGCTCATTTTTAACCGTTATTTTTAGACATTCTTATCTATAATCGCAGACAGTCATATTTTAGCATTAGATGACATAAGTCGCCTCACCTACCCATAAATAAGAGAATCTACTACTTGTTTTACGTACAAATTACTGACTTTCAACCTGCAGAATAGCGTATAATTGTCTTCATATAAATAAATCTTCCAAAATCCCATTTTCATGGCTTTTCTATACCTTCCCTCATTTTGTTCTTTCATTGCTGCTCACAATATAAGTTAAGAACAATTATCTGTAGCAACAATTTCAGACTTTTAATTAATGCATCTATGAGCTTCGTCTGAAGACGAAACAAATTATCGATCTGCTATTATGCCAACGATTTTCTCATTTAGCATTACTTTTTAGTCACCCTTGACATAAAAAACAAATAAGCAAATAATATATATACATACACACATACTTATGTACTAACATATAGTATATATATATATAAATATATATATATATGAATATATGTGTGTGTGTGCATAAATATGTATATGTGTGTGTGCGCGTGCGTATATATATTTATGCATGTATGTATGTATGCATGAGTGTGTGTGTGTGTCTGTGTATGTGTGTGTGTGTGTGTGTGTGTGTGTGTGTGTGTGTGTGTGTGTGTGTGTGTGTGTGTGTGTGTGTGTGTGTGTGTGTGTAGACTATGTCGATGGCTTAACCTTAATATCTGAAACGAAAGAACAACCCAACTGTTTTATTGCGGGTTGAGTGTTGTGCTTCACAGATCAGCTTACATAGAAACGAGTACATAACAAAATACATGGTTTGCAACAAAGAAGATAGCTACCAAAAATCGATAAATGAATACAAGTCGGCAAAAGTAGATTTCTTATATCTGGGCTTGTGAATTGATACAAATGAAAAGGACATTAAAAGTCGCATTGCTAAAGCATGGACAGTTCTGTGAAAAATAGACATTATTGAGAATCAAATTTAAACAGAGAGCTTAAGATCCGCTACTTTCAAGTAAGAATAGAAACCGTGCTCTTAAACGCCTACACTACATGGATTCTAAGTAAGGTACCAGAAAGAAAACTAGACGGAACATGCATAAAACTTCTACGAGCCGCACTTAACATCGAATTGCAGTCCCTTAAAACAAACCAGGTTCTTTATGACAATCGGTCAAGAGTTATTTCTACTATAAAGGAAAGAAGACTCGTATTCTGTGGACACTGCTTTCATAGCAAAGATGAAACTGAGCCAAATGCTGATATGGAAAACAACCTATGGGAAACGACCTAAGGGTGGTCCTACCACGACATTTATTAAAGACTCTGAACTACTGAAGAGTGGCCTGCCACGAAAAATGGAGGTGAAAGAATTCTGGAATGTTGCCTTGCGTCCTTCTCACAGGCTCAACGCAGAAGGGAGCGGAAGGTTATGCAAGACTGAGAAAGGTGAAGAAAAGAAAATTTAATATTTATATATTTTCTTTATCACGCCAGGATGATTAGAAAGCGAACACGACCTCGGTGAGACTTGAACTGCATACGCAAGTATTCAGAACAATTACTGCACCATATTTTTTTTCGACGTTCTGATGAGCTTTTCAGTCGATCATTTATGTGTGTGTGTATATGTGTGTGTGTGCGTGTGTATGTGTATTTATTTGTGTACGTGTATCTTTTTATTTTTATACACGTAGGTGTTTATATGAGATTATGTATATATTCTTGCATATTGTTTCACTAACATCATTTCGTATAGATTTTTATTATCTAGAGATTTGCATGTTGTGTCTACAACATAATTTAGATGTTTATTATATGAATATTTTAGTTCTCTAATTACTTTACTTCTAATCCCATAGATAGTACCAATTTTTGTATAGTCATAATTCCAGCTTAAAGTAATTATTTAGATGTTTTTCCTAACTAATCTACTGTAATTTTTTCTCTTGAGTTCTACATATCTATTTATAGATAAAAATTTTCCATTGAAGCAACATTTTTTTTTAATACGGGAATTTTATCTCGAAGTATGATTTGTATGTCGTCCGAAATTTAGTTCAATATCTAATTCCTTAATGGAAACATCAATTTTTATTTAGAAATAATTTTTCTACCCTGAAAGTTACACTTTTCTTTTTTACCAATAACTAACAATTTCCTGTTCACTGATTTTATCTTGAAACAGCTATTTATAAGATTACGCAATTTATAACGTTTAAGTGTTTCCCTACGATTCACTATTTTCCAAACTTTGTTCCAATTTAATCAAAGTTTTTCATAGCAAATGTATATATATACACTGGCTAACGTACCTGGTAATTCTCGAAAAAGCGGGGCTTATCCCTTGGTTCCGTTCTCATAATTGTTTCGCTAATCAAATGACAACAATACAAAGTATGTAGACCTGTGTTTGTTTCTGTGGTTTTTTGTTTTTTTTCGTTGTTCGAAAAATGTTCGTTTTCTATGTTTTCGATTTTATGTTTTCGTTTCTCATTGTGTTTAACGTTTATTTTTTTTTTTATGTTCTGTACCCATATATGCATGTAAGTATACATATAGATGTAGATATGTACATATATGTATGGATATATGCAT
>NC_068986.1:51824549-51826545 GCF_001194135.2 Octopus bimaculoides | reverse complement strand
ATGTTTTTTCATGCAGAATTCAAAAATAATGTCAAATTATCTGTGTCCCCTACAGTTTCTCTGTTCCATGATATCCCTCTCAGTTCTTGTTACGTGGGCTAAATTTCAGTTAAGCTGTTGAAATGTGAAGCTAACGGTTTAAGAAATACTCTTAATTTAAATGCTTATGAATAGAATTAACCTAGTGAAATCATAAATCCAGCTATCTGAGTCAGTGAGCCCCTGAAGCTTGACAATACTGAATCGATGAGCCATCGATGCTGTTGCCAGTACTGTGCTTGAAGTGTAGGTGTGCGGATGTGTACTATGTTCACATATTCCATTTACCTTCATAATGCCAAGAAACTATATAAACATTGGAAACAACTTTTGCTATATATGAAAAATATTAAGACAATTGACGAAAAATATCTATAAAATTCTAATTCACAAATATAAATTTTTATTAAAACAAAACACGCGGGTGAAGTAAATCTCGTGATGTGAAGAATCAACACAACATGCAGGTGAAGTGAAACACAACACAACGTGCATCTGTCATGGTAACAAGCTGTTAATGCCTCGCTGTCTGTTGATTGGCTAAAATTATCCAAATTTCCCAACTTTAATTCCAAATAACATCAGAGTCTTTAATTTACAAGATGAAGTAATTGGTGGATCATAATCAAAATTCAGAGTTGCATCGCATCGATATACCAAAATTGAAAACAATCTGTGCAAAATTAAAGAGGGCTCATTTTGCGAATGAAACAAACTAGATCTGCTAAATATACATTCAATAAATTCAAAGGTGGATAGGATTAAAATAAACAGTGTGCAAATAATACCTATGAATAGTTCACGAAGTTAAATATACATTTGATAAATTTTAAATAGTCATGATTAAAATAAACAGTGTAAATAATACCTATGAATCGTGTATTTATACTATAAATTAAATAGACAAAAATGTATATGTATGAACTCAAAAATGTATATGTATGAACTCAACCTATCAACTAATATATTTGAAGAAATAGTTATATTTACTAGTAACTAATATAAATTTTACAAAAATGTGTAAATATTAGTGTTGATATAAAATAAATAGATAAAAGGAACAATTAGGAATATACCTAGATTTATTTTATCAATAATGAGATCGTAAATGAATATGTTATGGACATGCTGAATAGTAGGAAAAGTAGGGGCAGGCAGGTAAGCATAGATAGTTAATCAATTTGGCTAAATGGGTAGAATAAGGACGTAGAAGTATGTATTATGGACATACTGAACAGGATGAAAAGTAGTGACCGGATTGTAAAAGGTTAGTCTGCACTACCAAAAGAGTGGAATAGTAACATAACCTAGTTCTTCTAAACTATGGCTATCCATGTCCAGTAAGGTAAAAAAATAACTTTTAGCTATTTTTAGAATAGTATCCAAGACACACATGCTACAATTCAATCGAAATAAACTCTCCATCCTTTAGGATGTTACAAATATCAGTCAGTTATGCCTTGGGGAGGCTTTTTGCTCTTTCAGCTTCATAATGCACTTTAAATGTGCAAATATTGAATAGCAGCAATCAGCCGAAATGCATCGTAGGCAATATGAATGAATTTGACCAGACTATGCTAATAAATTGATTACTCTATGTATGTACTCTCCGTCTTCTTTGAATTTTTAAACTTTTTTCTCCTATATCAACAATGATGTAAATCTCCATATCGACAACTAGAATTTCAGAGGTATAAAGTTCTAATATTGAAGAAGAACCAACAATAAACACTAGTACATATATACATGAAAACTTTCCAGTATCGTTAATCGATATTAGTGCAAAACTGGTGTACCCTTGGATAATATATCACTAAGAAAGAGCAACTTCTCTCTATACAAACTTATGTATACATACATACATACATACATACATACATACATACATACACACATACACACACACACACACACGAACACACACACATGAGCACACACATATATATAGTTGTAATTT